>NW_021617245.1:0-2838 GCF_004785775.1 Grammomys surdaster | reverse complement strand
GTGTATTTCTCAAATATGTGCCAAGAAATAAAAATATTCAATAAAGGAGTATAAAAGAAATCAGTAAATACAGCGCTCTATGCCTCTTGTTTTCTTGAAATATAACCTCACTTATAAATGCACAACAGAGATAATGGATTCCAAGACATTTTGGGAGATGTTGGTTATTTGTTTTTTTTGTTTTGTTGGATTTTTTGTTGTTGTTCTTTGTTTTTTGCTTAGTTTTCTCTTTTGTTTTGTTCCTGTTGTTGCTCTAATGATAATGATGATTTCTTTTGCTCATGGAATCGACAATGTATTTGACAGTTTTTTAAAAGAATTATGTGAGGCGTTTTTTTCTGTTTTCTAATTATTTCTTGTATATGTAAGGGTGTTTTTCCTGCTGTAGATTTGTGTGCTACATGAATGCAAGTCCCAGAGGCCAGAAGAGGCCAGTGGATTATACCTGGAACTTAAGTGACAGGGGATTGTTAATCCTTCTTTAGGTCCTCTGAGAAACAAATTCTCAAATGCCTAAGCCATCTATCAGTCCCTGCCTGGACTTTTGTCCTTCCTTGTATGGTGTATTAGTTGCACTGGATGACCCCCAATCAAAGAGAGAAGTTTCTTGAGACCTGTAGGATCACATACTTGGAGTGGGCATGCTCAGTGTTTAAACTTTGAGGCTTCCATGTAGGGCATTATAGTGGGTTCCTTATCCTGCCTCAGGATCTCTTATTGTCAGGGTTGGATCAGATCTCTCATGTCTCATCCTGCATGACAATGCAGATTAGGCTTTATCAGATGACTTGCAGAATTGAGAACTCTCCTAGAGGTGGAGGTGATAAATAAATCATGTTGAAATGCCATCAAAACAGTGTTTAGAGTAAATTTCAGAGGAGCCCAGGGGGATGGAGCCTGCAACAGAGGACAGGACTGTGATGGTGAATATTTCAGTTCAAGGCTAGCAAGGATGAGGGATGATAGATGTTGCCTGTATCTTTGCTCTACCTTCTGTCTTTACTCTGGAAAGTCACTGTGCTACCATTTCTCTCCTAGGTTCCTTAAATCTTAGGCTAAAACAACACACACACACACACACACACACACACACACAGAGTATTGTTCTTTTACTGTTTGTCTTCTTGAGGAAAAGGATGTCCTCATCAATTTCTTATCTCCACCTCTCCTGCCTGCCCTTAATGTGAGCATCTCGGTCAGTCACATCTTTCACCTGCTATATACGCCTGACCACCTACCTATAGAAGCAGACTGTGTGGCCACTTTGTATTGATACTTCACATCGCTGCATTGTACTTCTCTCTCTAAAGCATGCTCCACTACCATTTCTCCACTTTTCCTCCAGGGACCTGGACCTTCTGCCCAGCAATGAGCCCATGGCTTTGTTTACTGACAGATCAAGAAACAATTGAGGACAGGACGTTAACATCAGAAACGTTCCGTACAGGTAGATGCTCACTTTTGAGTTAGTAGATCTCACAGTATATTAGGAAATGTTTCTTCAGATGAGTAACTGATTCTGGTAAAGCTCCCTGAATCATATAACTTCTGAAGCTGTGGAGGAAGTAATCCTCTGGGTCTCCAGACCAGTGTTGTCAAACCAAGAGGAAATAGTATCAATTCTTTGTGAGTGATGTACAGATATACGCACAGCACATCATTATAGATACAGAGCTTCCTCAGTTCCATGACTGAGGTGACCAGGAGGTTTGCTGTCTCAACAAGTAAAGTCCTTTACTCTCCAAAACTGAGCTCCTTCCAAAATGCCTCCATGGTTGAACGAAAGAAGAAACTTCCCACACATTATCCTCTGATTTTTCTGTTGTTAATAGTGCAATGTGTTACCCTCCACTCCAAACTTTCAGTACTTTGCTGTTAGGTATCTTAATTGCACTAATTTCTTTAATAATTACCATTTGGTCTTAATCTTCAAGTTTTCTCACACACTTTTCACCATAATTTTGTTCTACAGTTTACCTCTAATCTCACTGTAAATCACTTTAAATGTGGTTAAAACACATCATTTCATTCTGTCTCAGAATTTTATCTGCCATGTTAATTCATCTTTTATTTTTGTATATAGCTTCACTTACAATGTAAAATGGAAAGAAGAATGCAGACATATTTTTCTTTCTTTTTCTATTTTTCTTTTATTGAAAATAGATTTTCTAGTACAATACATTCAGATTATGGTTTCCTCTCCTGCAACTCTTCTAAGATCCTCTATCCTTCACTTTCTATCTGAATTCACATCCTTTCAAATCTCTCCTAGACAACAAATAGCCATTTAGATAATATTGATCAACCAGCCTTCCTATATCTTAGGATTGAAAACAATTTCATAGTAAAGAAAAAGTTATGTTCATTGCTGTATAGGATTAAACATGTTTCTCAAGGATTGGGTTACATACCACCAATCATCCTAACTGAAATGGTTCTGTACTGCCTGTTTCAGAATGGAAAAATGCCTTTGTTTCTCATAAAGATAATCATGATCACCTGAGTCGTTCATCAACTGTCATATCCACTTTGTCATGGTGCTGACCTTGCGTCCATGTTTTTGTCTCAGGTGGTTTCAAAATCCACTTGTAATGTTTAGGTTCTGCTTCTGTAACAACATTCATTTGCCTGGATGTCACTAGGAAGACTATTTTCTAAACACAGGCAGAAATGTGGAGGCAGAAAGTGTAGTATAAGCTACAGAGAAACATTGCTTACTGGCATGCTCCTCCTGGAACCTACTTTCTTATACAACTCAGAACCATGCCTAGGGTTGGCAACTCCCACAATTGACTGGACCCACTCTTATCAATAATTAATCAGGAAACAGTCCAATAA
>NW_021617244.1:7565-12058 GCF_004785775.1 Grammomys surdaster | reverse complement strand
TCAATTCTGTATCATTGATCTTCCTGCCTGTCTCTGTACCAATACCAGGTAGTTTTTATCACTATTGCTCTGTAGTACAGCTTGAGGTCAGGAATGGTGATTCCTCCAGAGGTTCTTTTATTGTTGAGAATAGTTTTCGCTATCCTGGGTTTTTTGTTATTCCATATGAATTTGAGAATTTCCTTTTCTAACTCTGTGAAGAATTGAGTTGGAATTTTAATGGGGATTGCATTGAATCTGTAGATTGCTTTTGGCAAGATGGCCATTTTTATTATATTAATCCTGCCAATCCATGAGCATGGGAGATCTTTCCATCTTCTGAGATCTTCTTCAATTTCTTTCTTCAGGGACTTGAAGTTCTTGTCCTACAGGTCTTTCACTTGCTTGGTTAGATTCACACCAAGGTATTTCATATTATTTGCAACTATTGTGAAGGGTGTCATTTCCCTAATTTCTTTTTCAGTCTGTTTATCTTTCATGTAGAGGAAGGCTACTGATTTGTTTGAGTTGATTTTATAACCAGCCACTTTGCTGAAGTTGTTTATCAGGTTTAGGAGTTCTCTGGTGGAAGTTTGGGGGTCACTTAAGTATACTATCATATCATCTGCAAATAGCGATATT
The DNA here is from genome assembly GCF_004785775.1 of Grammomys surdaster. Lineage (NCBI taxonomy): Eukaryota > Metazoa > Chordata > Mammalia > Rodentia > Muridae > Grammomys > Grammomys surdaster. Next base: position 11,437 of record NW_021617244.1, on the reverse strand, counting down.
TTGACTTCTTCCTTTCCTATTTGTATCCCTTTGACTTCTTTTTGTTGTCTAATTGCTCTGGCTAGGACTTCCAGTACTATATTGAACAGGTAGGGGGAGAGTGGTCAGCCTTGTCTAGTCCCTGATCTTAGTGGGATTGCTTCAAGTTTCTCTCCATTTAGCTTGATGTTGGCTACTGGTTTGCTGTAAATTCCTTTTACTATGTTTAGGTAGGGGCCTTGAATTCCTGATCTTTCCAAGACTTTTATCATGAAGGGATGTTGAATTTTGTCAAATGCTTTCTCAGCATCTAGTGAGATAATCATGTGGTTTTTTTCTTTAAGTTTGTTTATATAGTGGATTACATTGATGGATTTCCGAATATTGAACCATCCCTGCATTCCTGGGATAAAGCCTACGTGATCATGATGGATGATTGTTTTGATGTGGTCTTGGATTCGGTTTGCTAGAATTTTATTGAGTATTTTTGCATCGATGTTCATAAGGGAGATTGGTCTGAAGTTTTCTTTCTTTGTCCGGTCCTTGTGGGGTTTGGGTATGAGTGTAATTGTAGCTTCATAGAACGAATTGGGTAGTGTTCCTTCTGTCTCTATTTTGTGGAATAGTTTGAAGAGAATTGGTATTAGGTCTTCCTTGAAGGTCTGATAGAATTCTGCACTAAAACCATCTGGTCCTGGGCTTTTTTTAGTGGGGAGACTTTTAATGACTGCTGCTATTTCCTGAGGGGTTATGGGACTATTTAGATGGTTTATCTGCTCCTGGTTTAACTTCGGTACCTGGTATCTGTCCAGGAAATTGTCCATTTCATCCAGGTTTTCCAGTTTTGTTGAGTATAGACCTTTGTAGTAGGATCTGATGATTTTTTGAATTTCTTCAGTTTCTGTTGTTATGTCTCCCTTTTCAGTTCTGATTTTATTAATTTGGATACTGTCTCTGTGCCCTCTGGTTAATCTGGCTAACGGTTTATCTATCTTGTTGATTTTCTCAAAGAACCAACTCCTGGTTTTATTGATATTTTGTATTGTTCTTTCTGTTTCTATTTGGTTGATTTCAGCCCTGAGTTTGATTATTTCCTGCCTTCGACTCCTCCTGGGTGTATTTCCTTCCTTTTGTTCTAGAGCTTTTAGTTGTGCAGTCAACTTGTTAGTGTGTGCTCTTTCCAGTTTTTTTTTTTAGGCACTTAGAGCTATGAGTTTTCCTCTTAGCACTGCCTTCATGGAGTCCCACAAGTTTTGGTATGATGTGTCCTCATTTTCATTGAATTCTAAAAAGTCTTTAATTTCTTTCTTTATTTCTTCCTTGACCAAGTCATCATTGAGTAGAGAGTTGTTCAGTTTCCATGTGCACATGGGTTTTCCATTGGTTTTGTCATTATTAAAGACCAGTCTTATTCCGTGGTGATCTGATAAGATGCAAGGGATTATTTCAATCTTTTTGTATCTGTAGAGGCTTGTTTTGTGACCAATTATATGGTCTATTTTGGAGAAGGTACCATGAGGTGCTGAGAAAAAGGTATATTCTTTTGTTTTAGGATGAAATGTTCTATAGATGTCTGTTAGGTCCATTTGGTTCATAACTTCTGTTAATGTCAAAGTGTCTCGGTTTAGTTTCTGTTTCCATGATCTGTCCATTGCTGAGAGTGGGGTGTTGAAATCCCCCACTATTATTGTGTGAGGTGTAATGTGTGTTTTGAGCTTTAGTAAAGTTTCTTTTATGTATGTTGGTGCCCTTGCATTTGGGGCATAGATGTGCAGAATTGAGAGTTCACCTTGGTAGATTTTTCCTTTGATGAGTATGAAGTGTCCTTCCTTATCTTTTTTGATTAATTTTGGATGGAAATCGATTTTATTTGATATTAGAATGGCTACTCCAGCTTGTTTCTTGGGACCATTGGCTTGGAAAGTTGTTTTCCACCCTTTTATTCTGAGGTAGTGTCTGTCTTTGTCACTGAGGTGCGTTTCTTGTATGCAGCAAAATTCTGGGTCTTGTTTGTGTATCCAGTCTGCTAGTCTGCGTCTTTTTATTGGGGAATTGAGACCATTGATGTTAAGAGATATTAAGGAAAAATGATTGTTGCTTCCTGTTATTTTTGTTATTAGAGGTAAAGTTATGTTTGTATAGTTATCTTCTTTTGGGGTTGTTGGAAGATTACTTCCTTGCTTTTTCTAGGTTGTAGTTTCCCTCCTTGTGTTGGCGTTTTCCATCAATTATCCTTTGAAGTGCTGGGTTTGTGGGAAGATATTGTGCAAATTTGGTTTTGTCATGGAATATCTTGGTTTCACCATCTATATTGATTGAGAGTTTTGCTGGGTATAGTAATCTGGGCTGGCAATTGTAATCTTAGGGTCTGTATGATGTCCGTCCAGGCTCTTCTGGCTTTTATAGTCTCTGGTGAGAAGTCTGGTGTAATTCTTATAGGTCTGCCTTTGTATGTTACTTGACCTTTTTCCCTTACTGCTTTTAGTATTTTTTCTTTGTTTTGTGCATCTGATGTTTTGATTATTATGTGACGGGAGGTATTTCTTTTCTGGTCTAGTCTATTTGGTGTTCTGTAGGCTTCTTGTATGTTTATGGGCATCTTGTTCTTTAGGTTAGGGAAATTTTCCTCAATGATTTTGTTGAAGATATTTACTGGCCCTTTAAGTTGGGAATCTTCATTCTCATCTATACCTATTATCCTTAGGTTTGGTCTTCTCATTGTGTCCTGGATTTCCTGGATGTTTTGAGTTAGGAGTTTTTTGCGTTTTTCATTTTCTTTGACAACTGTGTCAATATTTTCCACCGTATCTTCTGCATTTGAGATTCTCTCTTCTATCTCTTGTATTCGGTTGGTGATGCTTGGGTCTGTGACTCCTGATCTCTTTCTTAGGTTTTCTATCTCCATGGTTGTCTCCCTTTGAGCTTTCTTTATTGTTTCTATTTCCAGTTTCAGATCCTGAATGTTTTTGTTTAATTCCTTCTTTGTGTTTTCTTGCATTTCTTTAAGGGATTTCTGTGATTCCTCTTTAAGGGCTTCTATCTGTTTACTTGTACTCTCCTGTATTTCTTTAAGGGAGTTACTTAATTCCTTCTTATAATCCTCTATCATCATCATGAGAAGTGATTTTAATTCTGAATATTGCTTTTCAGGTGTGATGGGGTGTTCAGGGCTTGCTATATTGGGAGAACTGGGCACTGATGATGCCAAGAAACTTTGGTTTCTGTTGCTTATGTTCTTGCGCTTGCCTTTCACCATCTGGGTAACTCTAGTGGTACCTGCCCTCACTGTGTAAGATTGGAATCTGTATTTCCAGTTATCTTGCTTATTGCAGAGCTCCTCGGAGTCCAGAGGTCTCTGTGGTCTTATGCCCCTAATCTCCTGGGTGGAAGAACTCCTGAAACTCAGGCCACCTCTTGGATCTGGAAATCCTTCTGCTCTGAGTGCAGTGGCTCCTCGGCTGCTCTGAGTGCAGTGGGTCCTCGATGACTCAGGATTCAGTTTCAGCTGCTCTGAGTGCAGTGGCTCCTAGATGACTCAGGATTCAGTTTCTCCACAGGACAGGAGCAGACCAACTCTGTGTCAGCTGCTCTGAGTGCAGTGGCTCCGGCTGCTCTGAGTGCAGTGGGTCCCCGATGACTCAGGATTCAGTTTCAGCTGCTCTGAGTGTAGTGGCTTCTCGATGACTCAGGATTCAGTTTCTCCACAGGACAGGAGCAGACCGACTCTGTGTCTGCTCCAGCCCAAGGGACCAGGCAGGGGCCGAAGGGAAGTGGAATTCTGGAGGGGCGGGTTTTGGGTAGCTGCTGTGCCCTGAATGTCCCTGGCTCCCAGATGTATTTGTGGGACTTAGGGAGTGAGATGGAGTTCTTACCAGCTGCTCTGAGTGCAGTGG
>NW_021617244.1:0-7555 GCF_004785775.1 Grammomys surdaster | reverse complement strand
TCTCCACAGGACAGGAGCAGACCGACTCTGTGTCTGCTCCAGCCCAAGGGACCAGGCATGGGCCGAAGGGAAGTGGAATTCCGTCCTGATTCACTCTTAAGTAAAAGCCAGAGGTCTTTTAATGTTCTGCAAGACAGTATAAACACCTATATGCATATAAACCTCTTGCCATTGCCTTCTTCACTGCTGTCTCTGAGGATGTTCTTCCTGTTTCTCAGATTTGCTAACAACACATCTGTCTCAGGGCCTTCCCCCCCACCAATACTTCTAAAGTAGAAAATTTTTATTGACAGAAACCAACAAACACATTCATAGAGAGAGACTGCACTCCATATTGACATTCATAGTTATTAAGTTATAGAACAAAATATACAGAAACATGAATGAGTATTAAATCATTAAAGTCAGAAAAATTAAAATAGGTAGAGAAAGGAGATTACATTAGAAATAACTTATTATTAAACATCTAAATGGCACTGGTGCCATTTGAAATTTCCTGTATTATTTCTTAAGCAAAATAAAGTTGTAGCAAAAATGTCACAACATATTTGATTGTGTTTGGTTGTTTTCTTAGGTTAATTAGTGTAATCACTAAGGCTTCATAATCTGCTGGGGCACACATCATATCTTCTACCTACAAACCGTCATTGATACATACAAGCACGATTAAAAGGAAACAGTAAAGTAGCACTCTCACAGGGAAAATAGTTTGATATTCACTTTTATTTTTCTTTTTTTCAAAACTGTTCTCAAAATTTGCTGTTGGTTCACAGGACTAGGGAAGGAGTAGTAGAAATCCCAGTGCTCTTGCCATCATCTCCCTCCACTGGTGCTTGTGTAAGAAGTGAGAAGCTGTATTATCTGTAGAAATAAAGTATATCTTCTAGAAAATATACTTGGGCAGTCTCTCTTTAATGCAAAAGAATGAGGTGACAGGAATGTAGTGGTGACACCAGCCTTCAGAAACATCAGTCATGTAAGGGAATACAGCCATGTTTGTATGTGTGGTGGTCTCTAGCATCTTATAGACTTGGAGTGACTGCTCACCTTAAGAACTCACTCCAGGCTCATCTTCATTCTCACTCCTCTAGTGACACAGCTGGAGGACGGAGACTGCAGCCTTGCTTCAGTGGAGTGAGCAGTTTGGAGGTAGAGCTACCACCTAACTGTTTCTAGCTTGTGGGAAGCCAGATTCCTCTGCTTGAACTTCTCCACGATCTCTTGACTCATAGCCAACAAAACATTGGCAAGTGCTTCAGCTTTGTCTTGTGTATGATGAATATTCTCTAATTGCTGCTGCAACTCTGCTGGCTTCAGGTTCTAATATGCTGCCTGTTCTAAAGCGAATGACACTGTTTTGAGAACCAGGGAAAGACCTTGTTTTCTAGAGAAAATGCAGCTTGATTGTATGTACATCCTAATAAATGCTCCCACCCCAATTCCACATCACTTAGGGTGGTGATATTCAATTTAAAAAGAAACCCCATGAGCCTGAAGTTCTTGTTGTAACTTGGCATTGAGAATTGTAGAAGAACAAATTGCTGAGAAATGCAGAAATCACTTGAAAATGCTTAGCATAAACAGGACATGTCCAAGTGTAGCATGGGCTCATGCCTGGAATGTTGTGTATGTTGTGAATTTCTATACTATATAGGGACAGGACAGCATTGTATCATCAGTGCACCAGGGTATAAAGAGATGCCAGGTGGTTGTAAGAACATGGAACAAGGAATGTCAGGACAGCAGGCAGAAGTCCTGACAAATCATCAGATGTGAGTGCAGTGTTAAAGAGGATAAGGTAAAGAGGTAAATGTAAGCCAGGTCCCCTGGTCAATAGATGTTCCTGAGGAATGGCAGAGAACTGAGTAATACTATTCAAGACTAATGAGGCACTTCTGTTGTTTTCCTCCTGTCTTTTCTCCCCATCCCTTTTCTCAGTGTGGGCCTCAGTATCCTGCAGGCCATAGATCCTCAGAAGCCTTGGCTGCAGTGATCCTTGTCTGCTTCAGTCTCCACTGCTTCTGTACAGACACTTGCAACAGCTCAGTACTCTCCAGTAGCAAATTGCCTAAGTGGGAATTATAGAACTTAAAGGGAACTTAAAATGGAACCCCTGAATATGTGGTTCTGTAATATATAAGAAAACAAACTGAGCAGGCCTGTAAGGAGCATTTCTCCAGGAAGCATCAGCTCTTGCTTTTAGGGTCCCGCCCTGTCTACCTTCAGCAGTGAAGTATGACCTAAGAGTTGTAAGCTGAAATTAAGCCCTTTCCCCAAATTGTTTGTGGTCATGGTGTATTATCACAGCAATAGAAACTTCACTAAGACACTACCCTCTCTAAAGTCTTCTAACAGAGCTAGTGAGTCCCAAGGGTATATACTGTCTATGGCATCCTAGTCTCACTAGCTTCTGAGGAAGAATTAGAGCTCATCTTTTTATATGTAATCTTACTACTTTTAAAAAATGCTCTTTGATGGCTTTCAAGTAGAGTAGAGGCTAAAGTTATTAACTAGCATAGCTGTGCTCTCATTTCTGTTGAGAGATTACAATCTCTTTAGTGACAGGAGGGCCATTTCTCCTGATGACACAAGGATGCAAGTTCTGAGGAGCAGTAAGGGTGCCAGGTAGGTTGCCACTCTGCATTCTTGGGTGGTTTTTTTTTCCTATTATTTCTCCCACTCAAGTTTTTTTTAAGGGTTAAGTAATCTCAGTGTTCTATGCACACTGACCTCTTGAGTTCTGGGCCATTAGAACACACTACCTCCAGGTCCATCATTTTGAAGATAGCTTCTTCTTACCTTTTATGTGTTGTGGAACATAACAGGAGGCTTTTTTTTTCCTTTTTTTTACCAGGAGACTTTTTAGTGACCCCATCACTTCTGATCCTTGGTTAATAGCACAAGACTCACTCAGCAATTCTAGTTAAACTTACATGTCTATACCTCGTAGATCTTCCTTGACAAGACTGGAGAAGACAGTACTGATAGCAGGACATGTCCTTCTTGATATCTTCCCTTGAGAACTAGATGGAAACTGCTACCTGTGGGCAGTGGAGTCTGCCTTTGGATAGGAAGGCTTTCTCCAGCTACCTTGTTCTGAGGAGATTTAGCCATAACCTCTTATTCCATTTGTCTGGGTAAGATGTTCCAGGAAGAGGGGTCTGTGGATGTTCATCTATGCCAGTGATTAACTGGCTGAGTGCTCATTAGATATGGGGAAAAAGGAAGGAGAGGTGGCTTTGTAAAAGAACTTTGAAAACTAATTCCTAAGTTAAAAGAGGAAATCAACAAGCTATGAAAATGAACAGGGGACAAGAATCTAGGAATTGAGTGTACCCGTGTCTGTGGTTCCTTTTTAGGCTTGGGGATGGGAGCCTTCTTTCTCCTGTCCACCCTTCATACTGTATTTCAGGGTTCTGTCTTCAGTCCTGTCCTTTGCATACTATGCCCTCCCACCGACCCCAAGTGTGTGTTTGTAGGGATGACTCCAGTGGTTGCTTTACTCACTGTAACAAGCATGCATGTCATAAGCTAGCCAAGGCGGGAAAGATGGTTGGTTCAGAGGATACTTTCTATCTTGGTGGCTGGAGCAGCTCTGTCTGAACCATCAGAAGTGTGTAACTGTGGCTTATCTCATGGCAACCAGCCTGGGAAGCTGTCTTACTTTTTTATTTGCTGTGAAAAGAGACCATGACCAAGGCAACTTATAGGAGAAATAATTTATTGGAGCTTACAGTTTTAGAGGGTGAGTCTGTGACCATCATGATTGGAAACATAGCAACAGGCAGGTAGGCATGGCTCTAGATAGAAGCTGGAAGCTTATACCCTGAGACATAGCTATGAGGTACTGTGGGTTACCTGTCTTTTTGTTATATGGCATTAAGGGCTCTTTACATGCAAAGGGGCAATATTTTTATAAGCTATATGATATGCAGATGCTGTTTCCTATCAAATAAATCATCTTTTACTTTGATAGCATCTTTTGAAACATTTTTTTTTTAATTTTTATGGAACCTAATTTATCTGTGGTGTTATGATGTTGCTTCTGTGATGTTGCATTTGACTGTGGTGCTTCTTTTCATACTTAAATACATCAATGTTAACTTTAATTTATATTATGTTAACAAAAGCACTTACTGGAATGCCACTCCATGCCAGGCATTGCTGTAGTCTTTTCTCCTCTCCATTCATTTCTACTAGAGCCATTGCCTGAGAAGAGAGGGATCTAAGACTGTTCACTCTCCAGCTAGGATGTGACATAGGGAAGATTCAGACCCTGCTCTAACTGTGCTTCCATACGATTCTCCCTACTGGTGCTGTATATGATTATTGACCAGGCAGTAGGGGTTTTCTTTTCTTTTTTTTCTTTTGGTTTTTCGAGACAGGGTTTCTCTGTGTAGCCCTGGCTGTCCTGGAACTCACTCTGTAGACCAGGCTGGCCTTGAACTCAGAAATCCACCTGCCTGTGCCTCCCAAGTGCTGGGATTAAAGGCATGTGCCACCACCGCCCGGGCCCAGACAGTAGGGTTAATGACATGAACAAGAAAGCAGACTGTATTGTATTAGTTTTCTATTGCTTTCATCATTGATTTCCACAAATTAGTGGCTCAAGCAGCGCAATTTTTGCTCTTGCAGTTCTATAGATCCAATGTGAATGCCAGAGGTCTAGCATCAAGGTCTTGGCAAGGCTGTACTACCTTCTGGAGACTCTTGGGAACAGTTTTCACCCCAGTCATTTAACATACTGACAATACTTTGTGTTGTCCAACTGAGACCACCCCCAATGCCTTGCAGCCTGTCATTCCTACAGAGACAGTTCAGATGGGCAGTGTGCACATGGTGAGGTGCTCAGCAGCAGTAGTCATTAGAGAAGCACAAATCAGAACAGCAGTGAGCTGCCATATCATACCCCCAGGATAGCTATAATTAGTAAAATAGGAAATAACAAGTGTCGGCAAGTTTGTGAGGAAGTTAGACTCTTTGTGCAGTGCTCATAGGAGGTAAAATGGTGGTGTCCCAGTGGAAAGCAGTTTGGCAGTTCCTCAGAAAGTTAAACAGACTTTTCATATAATCCAAGAGTTCTGTTATAAACTGAAGTATTTAAAAAATTATTCAAGACAAAGTTATAACTTCAACTCTTGGGAATCTGACAATTTTTTCTGACTTTTGTATGCATACACATGCATGTGGTGCATATACAGATGAGCAGGAACACACATGTGCACCTAATAATAATATATTCAATAATAAAACAATTTAAGATTATGTATTCAGCCTAATTATTAGTAGTTCTACATTTTAGTTTATATGACTAAAGAGTCACTTGAAGGTCAGAGTTCTTAGAGGTTTGAAACATTTACCACAAGCTCGATACTGCTTCTTTCAGCTTTCTGTCCTTTAGAAATGACCTACTTGATCATGATGAATGATTGTTTTGATGTGTTCTTGGATTCGGTTTGCTAGAATTTTATTGAGTATTTTTGCATCGATGTTCATAAGGGAGATTGGTCTGAAGTTCTCTTTCTTTGTTCGGTCTTTGTGAGGTTTAGATATGAGTGTAATTGTAGCTTCATAGAACGAATTGGGTAGTGTTCCTTCTGTTTCTATTTTGTGGAATAGTTTGAAGAGAATTGGTATTAGGTCTTCCTTGAAGGTCTGATAGAATTCTGCACTAAAACCATCTGGTCCTGGGCTTTTTTTGGTGGGGAGACTTTTAATGACTGCTGCTATTTCCTTAGGGGTTATAGGACTGTTTAGATGGTTTATCTGCTCCTGATTTAACTTTGGTATCTGGTATCTATCTAGGAAATTGTGCATTTCATCCAGGTTTTCCAGTTTTGTTGAGTATAGGCCTTTGTAGTAGGATCTGATGATTTTTTGAATTTCTTCAGTTTCTGTTGTTATGTCTCCCTTTCAGTTCTGATTTTATTAACTTGGATACTGTCTCTGTGCCCTCTGGTTAATCTGGCTAACGGTTTATCTATCTTGTTGATTTTCTCACAGAACCAACTCCTAGTTTTATTGATATTTTGTATTGTTCTTTCTGTTTCTATTTGGTTGATTTCAGCCTTGAGTTTGATTATTTCCTGCCTTCTACTCCTCTTGGGTGTATTTGCTTCTTTTTGTTCTAGAGCTTTTGGTTGTGCAGTCAAGTTGTTAGTGTGTGCTCTCTCCAGTTTCTTTTTGTAGGCACTTAGAGCTATGAGTTTTCCTCTTAGCACTGCCTTCATGGAGTCCCACAAGTTTTGGTATGATGTGTCCTCATTTTCATTAAATTCTAAAAAGTCTTTAATTTCTTTCTTTATTTCTTCCTTGACTAAGTCATCATTGAGTAGAGAGTTGTTCAGTTTCCATGTGCGTGTGGGCTTTCGATTGGTTTTGTCATTATTAAAGACCAGCCTTAGTGCATGATAATCTGATAAGATGCAAGGGATTATTTCACTCTTTTTGTATCTGTAGAGACCTGTTTTGTGACCAATTATATGGTCTATTTTGGAGAAGGTATCATGAGGTGCTGAGAAAAAGGTATATTCTTTTTGTTTTAGGATGAAATGTGAATGCAGGGATGGTTCAATATTTGGAAATCCATGTAATCCACTATATAAACAAACTTAAAGAAAAAAAACCACATGATCATCTCACTAGATGCTGAGAAAGCATTTGACAAAATTCAACATCCCTTCATGATAAAAGTCTTGGAAAGATCAGGAATTCAAGGCCCCTACCTAAACATAGTAAAAGGAATTTACAGCAAACCAGTAGCCAACATCAAACTAAATGGAAAGAAACTTGAAGCACTCCCATTAAGATCAGGGACTAGACAAGGCTGCCCACTCTCCCCCTACCTATTCAATATAGTACTGGAGGTCCTAGCCAGAGCAATTAGACAACAAAAAGAAGTCAAAGGGATACAAATAGGAAAGGAAGAAGTCAAAATATCACTATTTGCAGATGATATGATAGTATACTTAAGTGACCCCAAAACTTCCACCAGAGAACTCCTAAACCTGATAAACAACTTCAGCAAAGTGGCTGGATATAAAATCAACTCAAACAAGTCAGTAGCCTTCCTCTACTCGAAAGATAAACAGACTGAAAAAGAAATTAGGGAAATGACACCCTTTACAATAGTCACAAATAATATAAAATACCTTGGTGTGACTCTAACCAAACAAGTGAAAGACCTGTAGGATAAGAACTTTAAGTCTCTGAAGAAAGAAATCGAAGCAGATCTCAGAAGATGGAAAGATCTCCCATGCTCATGGATTGGCAGGATTAATATAATAAAAATGGCCATCTTGCCAAAAGCAATCTACAGATTCAATGCAATTCCCATTAATATCCCAACTCAATTCTTCACAGAGTTAGAAAAGGAAATTCTCAAATTCATTTGGAATAACAAAAAACCCAGGATAGCAAAAACTATTCTCAACAATAAAAGAACTTCTGGAGGAATCACCATCCCTGACCTCAAGCTGTACTACAGAGCAATAATGATAAAAACTACATGGTATTGGTACAGAGACAGGCAGGAAGATCAATGATACAGAATTGA
>NW_021617243.1:0-2697 GCF_004785775.1 Grammomys surdaster | reverse complement strand
AGAAGAATCCTGAAGTGTGGCGTGTTCTCCTTTTCGGCGAGGCGGCGCGTCACAACTGGTGCTGAAACCCGGGATGAAGCCGGACGTCTCAGCATTTCATCCAGCATCGAGGGACCCTGTGAGCTCAGCAGAGGATTCAGAACTGATGGCGCGAAAAAGTCTAGACGTCTTCCTGCAAGGTAGGGTGAGTCCTGTTTATCTTGCTATTGCTATTCCCGTTTGGGCTGCAATAGTGCTCTGCCTTAGTTTTTAATTGGCATATAAAGGGGAAAGAGTGCACTTGGCATCCGTATATACAGGAACTATAGATAGGAAGTTATGGGTAACCATCAGATGAAGCCGCTCCTCTCAGCAATGCAAGCGTTGCTGCACGAGCGTGGCTTGAAGGTTCCCGAGAAGGCATTGTGCAATTTTTTGCAAGATGTTGATCAGGTAGCTCCCTGGTTTGTATCCACGGGGTCCCTGTCTAAGGGCTCCTGGGACAAACTTGGAGGTGATCTGATCAGCAAAATAGAAGGAGGAAAGTTAAGACCAGGCACGTGGCCTTTGTATAAAATGATTAGAGCCTGTATAGAGGATGTTAGGTGCTGAGACAAAGTAAGAGAGGGACAAAGAGCTTTGGCAGAGCATCAGGATAGCCTATCAGAAGCAGGAATGGTAGAGAGCGCTAACAAGAGAAAGAAAAAAGAAAAGGTTAAAAAGGAGGTAGCTACGAAAATGGAACAGAAAAGGCCTAAGAAATTGTACCCAGTGATAACTGAGTGACTCCACCTCTGAGGAGACATCTTCGAGAGATGGAGAAGAGACATGTCTAAGTCTAAGTGTCCTTCTTTGTTGTCTGTCCTTGGCGCGCCAATGTCAATGTATGTTGATTGTTTGTTTTTTGTCTAAGTGTATGTTCTATGTTGCATGTTCAAAAGACAAGAATGGTTATATATCCAACTATTGGGCTACTTTAACTTTGTTTTAAAGGCAGTCTTAATATATACAGGCTGATAAGCTATCTACACCTATAGCTAAGGGTTGAGCTGAGCTGAAAAGGCCTCTATATCCAGTTGAATAATTGCAAAGTTTAAAATTATATAAATATAAATCAGGAGAGCCTGGGTCCTCCAAGTGGGAACAGGATTTAGATAGAAAAATAGTCCGCTTTGAGGCGGAAGGATACCATTCACGTGGGCGGCTGCCTCCGCAGAATAGAAAACAGTAAAAGCTGCTCTCCCCAATAAAAATTAATAGATACTGGGGCTGATATAACAATTATTAGAAAACAAGAGTGCCTTTAACTTGGCGTTTATCTGATCCCTTATTCAACTAAAAGGAATTAAACCAAAAACAAAGTTCAAATTTAAGATTTATAAAATTAATGAGACATTACAGCCTGTCTTGCCTACGTCAGTTACCATTCTAGTAAATAAAATAATAAAATAATTTTACTATTATAAAAATAATTATAAAATTATAATATTAATATAAATTAATATTAATATAAAATTATATTATTAATTATAAAATTATTATAGATTTAAAGGATTGTTCCTTTACATCCTGGTAAAAGTGATAAGATTTAAATCCAATAAATTTATTAGTGATTCTTGAGAGCCCATGAAACAATATCATTAAAGGGCTGACTCAAAGAATAATTAATAGTCTTATATAAGAATATGCTTGAAGTGAGAGAGAAGGAAAGGAGCTTGAGAACATCCATCATCAAGTCATCAGTGGTTATTTAGCACAACAGAAGAGCTGCCTTTTAGGTTTTCTCAAAGAAAAATTAGTATAGTACTCTTCATGTTTGGCATACTTACTCTTCAGGCACTCAAGATAAAAGAGGTGGTAAATTTAAAATGATTTAACAGCTACCCATGAAGCTAGGGGGAAAATAAAGTGATTAAGAAAAAACTTTTCAAAGACGACTATGAGTTAGGTACTATGACAGAGGGAGAGAGAAGTCAGTAATAGTGTAGAAAGGAGACTCAACTGGATGTGTTAAAAAATGAGTGTCAGCTTGCTTCATAAGATGTTCTACAGTATGAGATAGTCCCTGAGAGTTGTGGGCATCATAGTGTGGCCTAGTATACTGTTTCTAGAGAGAGCATAGCAAATGTGCATTTTTACTATTCACATGGAGAGACATGAAACTTCATAATACAAATCCCTATGTGAAAAAGAAATTCTTGCCTTTCTTTCTTATGTGCAAGGCCCTGGGACTTGATCCCTGCACCACAAGGAGATCAAGAAGAGCTAAGGCTTTTAGACTGTTGCGGGTATCCTAGACTTTCACAACTTTTGTCTAGGGAGAGCTAGCTAGTCAGTAAGGGTGACCATAAATCTCTCAGTGTAATTTATTCATTTTGTATGCCCTTACTCTAATACAATGAGTTTTTAATATTTAAAAATTCAGATTGTGACACAAAAAATTCCAATAAGCTTTACAGGCTCCTCCGCCTTTTCAGCCTGCCAATGTCATCATTAGGATACTTTCCTCTGAAAAGCTAAGTGCTGCCAAAGAGTTGTTGGCTGAACAGATAAGGACACTAGCATGCTAGCTTGGCTCATAGTGAGCGGGGCATTGGTACTTTGCTGCCCCCGACTTCTGAGTGGCAGGGGTCTTAGTAAGACAGTGCAGAGAAGTAAACTAGAGTAGTAGATGGAAATAACTTTTCATCTTTAAGCTTGTCTCTCTGGTAGAGCTTC
>NW_021617242.1:0-3782 GCF_004785775.1 Grammomys surdaster | reverse complement strand
CTTGTGCCATCTCTTCTTCTCAGTCACATTTCCCCTTGACCATGGGAAAGGCCTCTGTCATCACTTGTGCATATGAGTTATAGGATGCTCTCACCCTTTCAGGCCCTTACTTGATGACTCCTGCAAATCCCCTTTTTGCCAGGTAAGATGATGCCCCCATAGGCTTCATAGGTTAAGATATGGATGCCTTTGAAGTCCGTTTTCTGGTCAAGTGTAGTAAATGGTCCAGTGGCTGGCAGGAAGATATGTAGCCTAAAAGCTGGCACAGGGACCCAAATATCTCCTGATGGGTTCTCCCTGGTCTGCTGTGTTGTGTGATGATGCCAGGTGAGCAACTCAGTTGTAGGCTATGCCCTTCATTGCAGACAGTTTGACCCTAAAAAGTAGGCCATAGAGCATGAGGAGAGCCAGAAGTGCCCCTCCTCCTGTGAGGAGAGGCCAGACCCTGCTGCAGGCTCTTCTGCACTGTGAGACTGTTCTATTCATGGTTTGCAATCAGTAGATTAGAGCAGAGGCAATCAGGGTAAGCACAAGGTGAGAGTGAGGGCTGGTGGGGGTGGGGGTTGGGAGCCCCTGAGGGCAAAGACAGTGGTTTGTAGGCTCCTGGATTGGTCACAACCACTTCACACAGACCACCAGCCAGATGCAGTGGGGACTACTGTGAGAGTCACAGCAAAGTGGCCAAAAATGTTTGTGTGTGTGTGTGAATTTGAATAATTGGTGAGTGACTACCCAGCACTGCCAATGAAAACAAAACTTGAATGAGGCCAATTTTCAAATTCTGTCTGATGAAACATAAACAGAGTGTTTATGAAGCAAAAACAACTGTCACAAACGAGGTGTTAAGGATATAAATACCAGATGCGCAGCTCCTTGGCAAAACAGAAAAATGCACACAGGAATCCTTTTTTCTTTTTCTTTTCTTGAGCCCAGAATTTGTGAAAGTCCAAAATATTTACCCATCAGACTCTGCAGGAAAGGTCTTTCAAAGGAAATGTTCCTTGAAACTTTCCAGGGAGCTGCTAACAATTGCAAAATTTGCCATTTTGGAAACCCTGACTTTTTATACTCTTTTTTTTTTCCTCTCCCAGGATTGTAAATACCTCAGTGTGGTGGTTTCAGAACAGGTTTATAGGCCTGGAGAGATGGGTTAGCTGGTTAGAGTGTTTGCCTTTCATGCATGAAGCCCTGGGTTCACTCTCCATCACTGTATAAACTGGGTATGGTAGCACATATCTGCAACCCCAGCACTTGGGAGATAGAGGCAGGAGGAACAGAAGTTCTGTGTCCTCTGAGCATTTCAGTTCAACCTGAGGTATCAGAGAGCCTGTCTTAGAAGACAAAACAAACCAAAGAGCCATGTTTGCAATCCTCTAACTCCCTCCTGTTTTGTGTCACAGCTCAGTTCTCTTACTTACCCTTTCTCTTTGTGTTCAGTTTAGATATGAGTTGCTGACGTATGGAATACAGTGGAAGTGAGGGGGTGTGACTTCAGAGGACAGGTCAGGAGAGGCATGGTGGCTTCCTTAATCTCTGATTGCTGACTGTGAAGCCTGCTGCTATGTCGTAAGGTCACTCAGGAGGCCTATATAGGGCTGATACTGGGATCATGTCTGTAATTCCAGTGCTTGGGAGGAAGAAGTAGGAAGATCTAGAGTTTGA
Source organism: Grammomys surdaster (assembly GCF_004785775.1). Classification (NCBI taxonomy): domain Eukaryota; kingdom Metazoa; phylum Chordata; class Mammalia; order Rodentia; family Muridae; genus Grammomys; species Grammomys surdaster. Next base: position 2,120 of record NW_021617242.1, on the reverse strand, counting down.
GGTCTACCTGGCATACTTGAGACAGTTTTTACAGCAACAAAGACAGAGCTATATAGTGAGAAATCAAGGCTTCTGTCTGCAGTCAAGAGTGCCATCTTAGAGGCGAGACTTGTGCCATTCTTGAGGTATACTGTCCAATGAACCATATCCAGAGAGAACCGTGGGTCTGAGTGAGTACTCTCAGATTCCGGAGAACTCCTGCTGCAAGACTTTTCACCCTGGGCGGGGTTGGATGGGAGACTAGGCAATGGCTACCTTCATCCTCTAAGGTCCCAAATAACAAACCAGATTTTGATTTTACTAAATTCTTCCTGGGGAACCAATGAGTTTATTGGTTTACGAAGCATGGGTGAGTGACCCCAGTGCACCCACAGTGAATATTTTCACCCAGCACGGATGATGGTTCCTTCCAGGACACTAAATACCTCAGCACAGTGTTTACACAGCTGTACAGAGGGATCCCCTTCCTCTAGTCTTCCTCAGCCTATTTACTCTAGCTCCTCCCGGAGACCTCCTCCTGGAGACTTAGTCTGTGTGAGATTAGAGCAGAATTGCATACAGCTGGTTGGGAGGCACTGATGGCTGCTCAGGTGAAGATTCTGGCCCCTCCTTCTCTGAGGGAAAGTCAGCAGTCCTCTAGCCCCACCTTGATGGTCTTTTGCAAGGAGCACAGCTGATCAGATGAAGATGGTGGCAATTCTGCTCAGAGGATAGACCTGGACACCAGCTCCTGGCTCGCAGGGGCTGTGAGATAATGTTTATTTTAAGCTGGTCCACTTTGGCAACACTCGTAGTAAACAGTAGACTCCAGACAAGACAGCACTTTTTGCTGGCTCAGGTGTGGTCAGACTCCCTTCACTGAGTCATCTGTCAGGATGCTGCCATTATTTTGCAGCTCAGCTTTTGAAAGAGATGGTTCCCATAATAGACAGGTGAGTCCCACCTGTCCCTGCTGTATGGATCCTTTGAAAAGACAGTTTCTAAGATTCAGTTGATTAATGGGCTCATTTGTTTCTCAAATACTTTTGTGATTTGTTCTGGGCAGTCCTTAATGTTTGAGCATACTTTGTGTGCTTATCTCTGTGTGACTCTGTGACTCGGGGCATGAACTTATCCCTCAAAGGAATCTGTGGTGACAGGAAGCCTTTGCCACATCCTAAAGACAGCTGGTTGGAAAAATAAATACACCCAGGCATATGTTCCCTGAGGATGTGCCTGAGCTGGAGTAAAAATTACAGGCATCCCTGGGGAAACCCTAATAGGAAATTGTCTATCCTTCTTAAAAGGGTGTTAGCAATTTCTTATCTTGTGCCTTGGGACCTGAGGTGGTGCTCCTGGTTGTGTATGTCCTTAATTTTAAAAACAAATGCTTTGCTACTTATGGAAGTCTTTCATGAGGAGAGGGCTTTGGCCAAGCACTAAGTATTTCTTGCTCTTCCTCTACCTACTTTGTGTGTGTGTGTGTCTGTGTGTGTGTGTGTCTGTGTGTGTGTGTGTCTGTGTGTGTGTGTGTCTGTGTGTGTCTGTGTCTGTGTGTGTGTGTGTGTCTGTGTCTGTGTGTCTGTGTGTGTGTGTCTGTGTGTGTGTGTGTGTGTCTGTGTGTGTCTGTGTGTGTGTGTCTGTGTGTGTCTGTGTGTGTCTGTGTCTGTGTGTGTGTGTCTGTGTGTGTGTGTACACAGCTGTGCAGGTCTGTATGGAGATGAGAGGTTGATATCTGGTATCTTCCACAGTCATACTGTACTTTATACAATGAGGCAGGATCTTTGCTTAAACCCAGAACTTGCTGACTTGGCTAGCCCAGTGCACACCAGACCATCAGGAGGCAGAAGATAGGAATGACAAGACAACAGCAAAGCCATTATTGAGGTTTCTAGGGAAAAGGCAAGGCAAGGCTTGGGGTTGGCTAGTTGGTAATTTCTGTTTTCCTCCATGGGGCAGCTCCTTGGATGAGTATAATGGGGCAAGCCTATAATCCTAGCACTCGCGAGGCTATGAGAGGAGGGCGGTTGGTGTAGGGCCAGTTTGGGCTATGTAGCGTGATGTGGGAAAGTGTTTTTAGAGTAATTGTTCTTATGGTAAATGGATGGAAAAAGACAAATTCAGGGGAGGTGGGGTACGGC
>NW_021617241.1:0-3779 GCF_004785775.1 Grammomys surdaster | reverse complement strand
TTTGATAATTTTTTATATCTATCTTCATTTTATCACTAGATTTTTCAACAATGTCTTCAATATTATCAAATATTTTTTGTGCACATACTCAATTTTGTCAGAAAATTTCTTTAAATCACATTTTTTTTCACAAGACATTTTTTCCGTGCCAACCTTCCATTTTTCTAGAAATTACTTAAAAGTCAGTTTCAAATATTCCTACTTTTTTTTGTGCATGTCATCTTTTTAATCAAATCTTCCTCATTTGATTTAAATTTTTTCATCAATTTTTTCTATATTTATCTTAATTTTAAAGACTAGCATTTTCAGCAATGACTTCAAAAGTATCAAATAGTTTTTTTCTGTGAAAATATTTAATTTTATCAGAAAGTTTTCTTAAATCACCTTCATTTTCATAAGAAATTTTTCCATGTCAATCTTCAATATTTTTTTAATTCTTTAAAGAACAGTTTAAATATTTTCTACATCTTTTTTTTGTTGGTCATTAGTTTAGTCAAATCCTCCTATATGCTTTATGTTTTTCCCATCAAATTTATCAATATTGATCTTAAGGTTCATCATTAGTTTTTTTGTCAATATCATCAAATTTTTCAAACATTTTTCCATGCCGATATTCAATTTTATCAGAAATTTTCCTTAAATTGCATTCAATTTCATAAGAAATATGTTGCATTTTAAACTTCAATTTTTCTAAGACTTATTTAAAAAACAGTTTAAATATTTTCTACTTTTTTTCTGTTTGTCATATTCTTACTCAAATCTTTTAATATGCTTTATATTTTTTTCATCAAATTTTTCTATATTTACCTTTGATTTCATCACTTGTTTTTCTACAATGTCTTCAAAAGCATAAAATATTTTTTCCATGTACATATCAGTTTTATCAAAAAATTTTCTTGAACTCATATTCAATTTCATAAGAAATTTGTTCAATGTCAAACTTTTATTTTTCTAGGAATTATTTAGAAAATAATTTTAATTTTATCAACATGTTTCTCTGTGTTTGTCATTCTTTTATTAAAATCTTCTTTATATGCATTATATTTTTTCATCAAATTTTTAAAATATTTATTTTAATTTTCATCACTGTTTTTTCAACAAAATATTCAAAATTATCAAACATTTGTTCCGTGCATATATTCAACTTTATCAGGAATTTTCCTTAAGTAATATTCAATTTCATAAGGAATTTTTCCATTTCAATCTTCAAATTTTCTTGGAATTATTTTTAAAAAATGTTTCAATTTTCTCCTACATTTTGTCTGTATTTACCATCATTTTAGTCAAATCTTCCTTATGTGAGTTACATTTTTTGATAACATTTTTCTATATTTATCTTAATTTTAATCACTAGTTTTTTCAACAGTATCTTCAAAATATTCAAAACTTTTTTCCATGCACATACTCAATTGTTTCAGAAATTTTCTTTAAATCACATTCAATTTTATAAGAAAAATTTTCCATGTCAATCTTTAATTTTTCTAGGAATTATTTTAAACACTATGTTAATAAGTTCAGTGGTTTTTTTTTTTACTTTTTGTCATTATAATCACATTTTCCTTATATTGTTTATATTTTTCATCTGATGTTTCTATATTTACCTTATTTATTTATTATCACTAGTTTTTTTTAACAATGTCTTCAAAATTATCAAACTTTTTTTCTGTGCACATACTAAATTTCAGCAGTAATATTTTTTTAAATCACATTCAATTTCATAAGTATTGTTTTCCATGTCAATTTGCAATTTTTGTAGGAATTATTTTATAAACAGTTTCAATTTTTTCCTACATTTTTCTGTTTGTCATCATGCTAATCAAATTTATATTATATGCTTTATGTTATTTTCATCAAATTTTTCTATATTCATCTAAATTTTTAACACTAGTTTGTCAACAATGTCTTCAACATTATCAACTAATTTTTTGTGTGTGTAAATGTTCAATTATATCAGAAATTTTACTTAAATCACATTTAATCGCATAACAAATTTTTTCCATGTCAAACTTCAATTTTTCTAGGAATTAAAGGAATTTCATTTTTTTCCTATATTTTTTTGTGTTTGCCATTCTTTTAATAAAATCTTAATTATGTGCTTTATACTTTTTCATCATGTTTGTCTATAATTATCTTAATTTTTAACATTAATGTTTCAAAAATATCTGCAAAATTATGAGTTTTTTCCTTAAGCATATTCTAATTCATCATAATTTTTTTAAATCACAATCAATTTCATTGGAAAATTTTCCATATCAATTTTCAATTTCTCTAGGAATTATTTAAAAAACAGTATCAATTTTTTCCTACATGTTTTTTTGAGTTCATGATAATTTTAATCAAATCCTCCATACGTTCTTTATAATTTTTTCTATAATTTTCTATATTTATCTTAATATTTATCACTAATTTTTCAACAATGTCTTCAGTTTTATCAAACATTTTTTCATGCAAAAATCAATTTTATCAGAAATTTTCATTAAATCACTTTCAATTTCATCAGAAAATATTTTTTCAAACTTCAATTTGTCAATAGTTTTTTTAAGAAAAGATTCAAATTTTTCATCATTTTAAAAAATTTTTCTTGTTTGTTTATTTTTTCATCAAATTTTCATTATTTATCTTAATTAACGTCATTAGTTTTTCAATAATGTCTCCAATTTTATCAAACAATTTTTCCAAGTAAATATTAAATTTAATTAAAATTTTCCTTAAATCGCATTCAATTTGGCAAGAAAATTTTTTTTCAAACTTCAATTTTTAGGGTCTTTTTACCAAAGACGTTCAACATTTTGAGTTTTTGAAATATTTTTAATCAAAATTTTTCCATATATGTTTTGTATTTTTAATCAAAATTTCACTATCTTAATTTTTATCACTAATTTTTAACAATGTCTTCAATTTTATCAAACATTATTTCAATGTAAAAATTGTATTTATCAGAAAATTTCCTGATATCACATTCAATTTCACATGACTATCTTTCTTGTTAACTTTCAATTATCTTTAGAAATTTTTTGAAAAAAGTTTCAATTTTTTCATGTTTTTTTGTACTCATTATTTTAATTAAATTTTTTCCATATATATTATATATTTTTCATCAAATTTTTACTATTTATCTTGTTTTTATCACTAGTTTTTTCAACAGTGTCTTCAACTTTAGCAAATATTTTTTACATGTAGATATTCAATTTTTATCAGAAATTTTCCTTAAATAACATTCAATTTCATAAAACATTTTTTTTGTCAAACTTCGTTTTTTTAGGATTTGTATTTACAAAAGATTCAATTTTTTCATATTTTTTATGTTTGTCATCATTTTAATCAAATTGTTTCAATATATGTTTTGTATTTTTCCATTAAATTTTCACGATTTATTTTTTATCACTATTTTTTCCAACAATGTCTCCAATTTTATCAAACATTTTTCCATGAGAATATACAATGTCTTCTGAAATTTTTCTTAAATCATCTTCAATTTTCTAGTGAATTTTTCATGAAAATCATGAATTTTTCTACAAGCATTTTCTGTATTTTCATGCTTTCATTTTTATATTTGTCTTTGTTTTAACCAAAGTTTTAAAAGAAATGTTCTACAAGAGTTCATCATATTTTTCTTAATTTTTATCACTAATTTATTAATACAATGGTTTCTAATTGATCAAAAAATTTTCCATGGAAATACTCAAATTTCTTCTGAAATTTTCTTAAATCATCTTCAGTTTTCTAATACAGTTTTCCATTTTAATATTTCATTTTTAGAGATTTTTCTACACTTTCAC
>NW_021617240.1:24984-47526 GCF_004785775.1 Grammomys surdaster | reverse complement strand
GGTTTTTTGTTATTCCATATGAATTTGAGAATTTCCTTTTCTAACTCTGTGAAGAATTGAGTTGGGATTTTAATGAGGATTGCATTGAATCTGTAGATTGCTTTTGGCAAGATGGCCATTTTTATTATATTAATCCTGCCAATCCATGAGCATGGGAGATCTTTCCATCTTCTGAGATCTTCTTCAATTTCTTTCTTCAGAGACTTGAAGTTCTTGTCATAGAGGTCTTTCACTTGCTTGGTTAGATTCACACCAAGGTATTTTATATTATTTGCAACTATTGTGAAGGGTGTCATTTCCCTAATTTCTTTTTCAGTCTGTTTATCTTTCATGTAGAGGAAGGCTACTGATTTGTTTGAGTTGATTTTATAACCAGCCACTTTGCTGAAGTTGTTTATCAGGTTTAGGAGTTCTCTGGTGGAAGTTTGGGGGTCACTTAAGTATACTATCATATCATCTGCAATTAGCGATATTTTGACTTCTTCCTTTCCTATTTGTATCCCTTTGACTTCTTTTTGCTGTCTAATTGCTCTGGCTAAGACTTCCAGTACTATATTGAATAGGTAGGGGGAGAGTGGGCAGCCTTGTCTAGTCACTGATCTTAGTGGGATTGCTTCAAGTTTCTCTCCATTTAGCTTGATGTTGGCTACTGGTTTGCTGTAAATTGGTTTTACTATGTTTAGGTAGGGGCCTTGAATTCCTGATCTTTCCAAGACTTTTATCATGAAGGGATGTTGAATTTTGTCAAATGCTTTCTCAGCATCTAGTGAGATGATCATGTGGTTTTTTTCTTTAAGTTTGTTTATATAGTGGATTACATTGATGGATTTCCGAATATTGAACCATTCCTGCATTCCTGGGATAAAACCTACTTGATCATGATGGATGATTGTTTTGATGTGTTCTTGGATTCGGTTTGCTAGAATTTTATTGAGTATTTTTGCATCGATGTTCATAAGGGAGATTGGTCTGAAGTTCCCTTTCTTTGTCGGGTCCTTGTGGGGTTTGGGTATGAGTGTAATTGTAGCTTCATAGAACGAATTGGGTAGTGGTCCTTCTGTCTCTATTTTACCGAACAGTTTGAAGAGAATTGGTATTAGGTCTTCCTTGAAGGTCTGATAGAATTCAGCACTAAAACCATCTGGTCCTGGGCTTTTTTTAGTGGGGAGGCTTTTGATGACTGCTGCTATTTCCTGAGGGGTTATGGGACTATTTAGATGGTTTATCTGCTCCTGGTTTAATTTCAGTACCTGGTATCTGTCTAGGAAATTGTCCATTTCATCCAGGTTTTCCAATTTTGTTGAGTATAGGCCTTTGTAGTAAGATCTGATGATTTTTTGAATTTCTTCAGTTTCTGTTGTTATGTCTCCCTTTTCAGTTCTGATTTTATTAATTTGGATACTGTCTCTGTGCCCTCTGGTTAATCTGGCTAAGGGTTTTTCTATCTTGTTGATTTTCTCAAAGAACCAACTCCTGGTTTTATTGATATTTTGTATTGTTCTTTCTGTTTCTATTTGGTTGATTTCAGCCCTGAGTTTGATTATTTCCTGCCTTCTACTCCTCCTGGGTGTATTTGCTTCTTTTTGTTCTAGAGCTTTTATTTGTGCAGTCAACTTGTTAGTGTGTGCTCTTTCCAGTTTCTTTTTGTAGGCACTTAGAGATATGAGCTTTCCTCTTAGCACTGCCTTCATGGAGTCCCACAAGTTTTGGTATGATGTGTCCTCATTTTCATTGAATTCTAAAAAGTCTTTTATTTCTTTCTTTATTTCTTCCTTGACCAAGTCATCATTGAGTAGAGAGTTGTTCAGTTTCCATGTGCAAGTGAGTTTTCCATTGGTTTTGTCATTATTAAAGACCAGTCTTAGTCCGTGGTGATCTGATAAGATGCAAGGGATTATTTCAATCTTTTTGTATCTGTAGAGGCTTGTTTTGTGACCAATTATATGGTCTATTTTGGAGAAGGTACCATGAGGTGCTGAGAAAAAGGTATATTCTTTTGTTTTAGGATGAAATGTTCTATAGATGTCTGTTAAGTCCATTTGGTTCATAACTTCTGTTAATTTCAAAGTGTCTCTGTTTAGTTTCTGTTTCCATGATCTGTCCATTGCTGACAGTGGGGTGTTGAAATCCCCCACTATTATTGTGTGAGGTGTAATGTGTGTTTTGAGCTTTAGTAAAGTTTCTTTTATGTATGTAGGTGCCCTTGCATTTGGAGCATAGATGTTCAGAATTGAGAGTTCACCTTGGTAGATTTTTCCTTTGATGAGTATGAAGTGTCCTTCCTTATCTTTTTTGATTAATTTTGGATGAAAGTCGATTTTATTTGATATTAGAATGGCTACTCCAGCTTGTTTCTTGGGACCATTGGCTTGAAAATTTGTTTTCCACCCTTTTATTCTGAGGTAGTGTCTGTCTTTGTCACTGAGGTGCGTTTCTTGTATGCAGCAAAATTCTGGGTCTTGTTTGTGTATCCAGTCTGATAGTCTGCGTCTTTTTATTGGGGAATTGAGACCATTGATGTTAAGAGATATTAAGGAAAAATGATTGTTGCTTCCTGTTATTTTTGTTATTAGAGGTAAAGTTATGTTTGTATCTTTTTTGGGGTTGATGGAAGATTACTTACTTGCTTTTTCTAGGTTGTAGTTTCCCTCCTTGTGTTGGCGTTTTCCATCAATTATCCTTTGAAGTGCTGGGTTTGTGGGAAGATATTGTGCAAATTTGGTTTTGTCATGGAATATCTTGGTTTCACCATCTATAGTGATTGAGAGTTTTGCTGGGTATAGTAATCTGGGCTGGCAATTGTGTTCTCTTAGGGTCTGTATGATGTCAGTCCAGGCTCTTCTGGCTTTTATAGTCTCTGGTGAGAAGTCTGGTGTAATTCTTATAGGTCTGCCTTTATATGTTACTTGACCTTTTTCCCTTACTGCTTTTAGTATTTTTTCTTTGTTTTGTGCATCTGATGTTTTGATTATTATGTGACGGGAGGTATTTCTTTTCCGGTCTAGTCTATTTGGTGTTCTGTAGGCTTCTTGTATGTTTATGGGCATCTTGTTCTTTAGGTTAGGGAAGTTTTCCTCAATAATTTTGTTGAAGATATTTACTTGCCCTTTAAGTTGATAATCTTCATTCTCATCTATACCTATTATCCTTAGGTTTGGTATTCTCATTGTGTCCTGGATTTCCTGGATGTTTTGAGTTAGGAGTTTTTTGCATTTTGCATTTTCTTTGACAACTGTGTCAATATTTTCCACCGTATCTTCTGCATTTGAGATTCTCTCTTCTATCTCTTGTATTCGGTTGGTGATGCTTGCATCTGTGACTCCTGATCTCTTTCTTAGGTTTTCTATCTCCATGGTTGTCTCCCTTTGAACTTTCTTTATTGTTTCTATTTCTAGTTTCAGATCCTGAATGTTTTTGTTTAATTCCTTCTTTGTGTTTTCTTCCATTTCTTTAAGGGATTTCTGTGATTCCTGTTTAAGGGCTTCTATCTGTTTACTTGTACTCTCCTGTATTTCTTTAAGGGAGTTACTTAATTCCTTCTTATAATCCTCTATCATCATCATGAGAAGTGATTTTAATTCTGAATCCTGCTTTTCAGGTGTGATGGGGTGTTCAGGGCTTGCTATATTGGGAGAACTGGGCACTGATGATGCCAAGAAACTTTGATTTCCGTTGCTTATGTTCTTGCGCTTGCCTTTCGCCATCTGGTTAACTCTAGTGGTACTTGCCCTCACTGTGTAAAACTGGAGTCTGTATTTCCAGTTATCTTGCTTATTGCAGAGCTCCTCAGGGTCCAGAGGTCTCTGTGGTCTTATGCTCCTAATCTCCTGGGTGGAAGAACTCCTGGGACTCAGGCCACCTCTTGGATCTGGAAATCCTTCTGCTCTGAGTGCAGTGGGTCCTCGATGACTTAGGATTCAGTTTCAGCTGCTCTGAGTGCAGTGCCTCCTGGATGACTCAGGATTCAGTTTCAGCTGCTCTGAGTGCAGTGGCTCCAGCTGCTCTGAGTGCAGTGGCTCCTGGATGACTCAGGATTCAGTTTCTCAACAGGACAGGAGCAGACCGACTCTGTGTCTGCTCCAGCCCAGAGGACCAGGCAGCTGCTTCGTTCCTTTTTAAAAAAAACTTTTATTGAGTCATCATAAGTTTAAAATCAGACACCCCAATTTCATTCATCTTCCTGTCCATTTGTACGACTCTCTTCTTTACAACATCCCCCCCAAAAAAAATCTCTTTGTGGAAGGAATAGTCTGACAGTATGTCCCACTGCATAGTATATTACTGGCATTTTTTTACTTGCACATGTTCATTGTATTGATGCATGTATTTAGTCAGAGTCCTATGGCTTGTAATGCACTATCCATATGGGATTCTTACCAAGACTGATCTTCATATCATGTTTTGCCCTGTGTCTTTGACATCCTGAAGCTTTGGATCTGTATATCTGTGTCTTTCATGTACTCCAAAAGATCATAAAGTAAAGGTGTGGGAGGACCAATTCAAGGATCTGTATCTATGACTGAGTAGTTGCTGAACCACACCAATACCACCAAAGAAAGATCCCCAGCTATGTCCTGGCTACCTTATCTAATGCTGCAACCAGCAAGAGGCAGAGACTACACTCCTGCTCTCATGTCCTAAATACTATCTGATCTACATATGTTGAGACATGACAAAGTATGCTGTGTTCAAAAGTGTTGTAGCCAGGGAGAGACAGACAGTTTTTTTGCTCTTGTTATCTCAGGCCAGCCCTCTTGCCTCCCATAGTTACTAGGAAGGAAAGAGCTTAGTAGCATGTTTCCATGGCCCACACCAGTGCATAACAAACAAATTACAAGGCCGACAATCACGCCATCACAGGCTACTCAGCTTTGTCCACACCAATAGCATCATCTCTACTGTGCTACTTCTGTGAGGTACAAGTTCTTTCCAGAATGCTGACATCAATAAAGGCTAGGGCATGCTATGCTATTCTCTTGAGAACAGATATAGTTCTCCAGCTTACTGCAGCTAGTGAATAATTGTTCTTTTATTTTGAATTCTTTGTTTTGTTAAAAATGCCGTTTCATTTAGGTTGTTAAAACACGGATTTGGAAAAATATACATGAATCAATAATGTAATAAAGGGTTATTCTTTTTTTTTCTTTGGTGTTATATTTTATTGGTTAAATTATATAACATTTACATTCTGGTTACAGATTTCCCTTCTTATTCTATTCTCAGTTCCTACATCTTACCAACTCTATTCCATGAACCATGCCTGACTTCCACCTCAAAAATGGGCAGGTGTTTCATGAATATCAAGTAGCCTTGGCATATCAAGTTGCAGTAGGATTAGCCACATATTCCTTTATTAAGAATAGAAACAACTCTTCATTTAGGAGAAACCTATCCAAATGTAGATTAATTTTCTGTAATTGTATTAATTTCTGTCATAAATGATTAGGCAGAAACATTGTTTGTAAATCTCAAATGTTTTAGACTTTCTTCACATTGGTTTTTTGTATTCATACAATATATGACAACTAGTTTGTTTTTTCTGTTATCTTGAATCATAACACTCAGGAATAACTATTACCTAACTAAGGTGCTGACTCTTCTGTAAATTGTTCTTTCAACTGTTTTAAATTCAATGCTATTCAGTTTACTAGGAAAAGGTCAGAATGTAATGGAACTTATGGAAATATGTAATTGGAGTCCCATGGATGTTTCATTTAAGTGAGATCCTGACTGTGATAGACTAGAAAATTGAGTTTCATTCAAAGAACTCTTATAAGCATGTAAGGAACGACTGGTGGCTACTGAGTTGTTTGCTTGACCCTTTGTTTGTGACTTGTACATACTCTCACACAGTTATATTATGGACACTTCCATATAAGAAAATTTAAGTGTGACACAGGTGGATACTTTTTGCCATCACTTCAATTACTTTGCCTAAGAAATAGCATAATGTCTGTCTAGTAACTGTCAGAGAAATAGTGTATCTTCTAGATTTCCTTCTTGTCTTTCATGAAAGATCTAATCACTGATTCTTACTGTCCCTCCAGATGTCTGACCTGTACATAAGCTTCACGTGGCAAGCCAACATCAATTTTTTTTTCTCCTGAGATTTCTTACAATCTACTAAAAGCTTTACACTAAAATTTTCATTTGCTCCTGCCCATTTTACTAGTTCCTTTCTAGCTTTGGTTATATTAGGAACAGTATGGATTCTGAAAATAATTCTCTTTTCTTTGAGTGATGTGGTCCATCTATTAACTACTTCTTCAATAGTATCCATTTTGTGGAATACATCTTCTAAATGGGTCCATGTAGCTAAGAGACCCAAATAGAATTTATGGCTTCTTATTGAATTCCCCTTCCCAGAAAGGACTCTCCCCCAAATTACTATCTTATTACAAACATTTGCTCTTACTCTTTCACCCAGTACACCAGTAAATTCAAATGAGAGTAGAGATATTCACTCTATGTCTGAGACATTGAAATTTCCATGAGAAAACAAAGGGAATGTACTTGAAATTTCAAATATAAACTCTCTGAAAAAGATTGTAGCAAGTACTGAATGAACATCAATGCAACAACAAAGGAGACTTCATGAACTTATTTTATACACAGCAAAGGGAACTGTTCCCATAGTGACTAAGCAGCCTATGGAATCAAAGAAAATAATTTCAAAGTCTGTGTCACATAGTATATCATATGTAGTATATATAATAAAGTACCCTAGCCTAATATCTCTGACAAAGTTGCTCATAAATACATACTGTAATTTAGTGAGAAGATTTTTCAATAATGTAGAAACATAAAGGGCAATAAATATTTCTTTTAAATATTCAACATTATTAGCTATCAAAGAAAACTAAATCACTACTAACTTAATATTCCATTTTATCACAGTAGAAATGGCTACTTCAAAGAATGGAATGAGTACACATTGAGAATAGCCTGTTGGAATATCAGAATATTTATCCAGTTCTAATAGATTTAATGACTACAAAGTTACTATGGAAATTTTAGTGGAAATTCATAAAAACATTACAACAGTATCAGGAGCCTTATCATTTCTGAGCACAAAGCCAAAGTATTCTTCATCCAACTTAGGGATATTTACTTATCTATGTTCATTGGTACAATATTTCTATTCACAAAGCTAAGATTCAATGACCAGCTGCTATTCATAAAAAATGTCAATAGTTAAGAAAACTGTAGTATATGTACACAATGAAAATTTTGTTAAAGTATTAAAAATGAATCAATAAACTCTATAATCAGGATTCAATATTCCATACCGAATATCATAGTGATTTCTGAAGACTATGCATGCACCACAGGCCCAATTAATGACCCTGTTATATGCAAAAAGTTCCCATTAAAATACATCCACTACACTTAAACTCTACCCTAAAACCTAGGCCCCATATAATGGCCCACAAATATATCATATAACCTCTGCAGTCCAGAATGCCACACTCAATTTAAGGATCCCAGAGGCAACATTGGCCACTGAAAGCCACAGGCAATGTATGCCAAAACAAACTAAAACAAAGTCAAACTCCCGTGGAGACACCCAACTGGACCCAAAGATTCACTGATTCCCAAAAACCATGGGCTATGAAGGCCAGAGAACAAGAGAAGAAACAGAAAGCAATAAAGACAGACATTAAAACAGCAAAATGGAAACAAACTTTGATATTCCTCAACTTAAGAATGGATAAAGAAAGTATAACTCATCTATACAATGGAATACTTTCCATTAGAAAACAAAGACATCATAAAATTTTCAGCCAGGTTAGAGGAACTTGAGCATATCATCTCTAGTGAAGTAACACAGGTCCAAGATTACATGCATGTTATGTACTTATTAATATGTGTTTATTAGCCATAAAATACAGAATAACCATGCTCCACTGATGCAAAAGATCTAAACAGGAATGGATATCCAAGCAATGATGCTTGAAATCTCACTTAGAAAGGTAATAAAATAGTTATAAGAGATAGATGGTGGGAGACAACTTGGCAGCTGAAGAGATAGTGCAGGAATGATGGTCCTTTCAGGATTAGATGAGGCAAGAGACAGGGAATATGGCCAGATGGCCATTAGCCTAAATAAAAAAGTGAAACTTGCTGGGGTGTGGGGGTGGGAGAAGTTTAGAGGATGTCCCAGAGATGTGGGATAGGGGAGGCTTCCAAGTATTAGTGGGTGTGACCTTAGCTGACACTGTCAGCAGAGGGGATACAGAACATAAAATAGTCACCTCCTGTAGCCAGGGAGGAGCCCTAGTGGAGTAACAGAGACACAATCCCACTCACAAAACTTTTGACCCAAAATTTCTTCTGTCTACATGAAATGCTTGGATTGGAAATACAGTAGTGACTAAGTGAATGGCCATGCAATAAGCAGCCTAAATAGAGTCCTATACCATGGGTAAGTATTAATCCCTTACACTAATAATTAGGCTCTCTTATTCTTGTAGATAAGAGCCTATCATGCTGCTCTTCAGAGAAACTCCACCCAGTTTCTTGTGGGACCATGTTAGGATGGCTGTTTTTGGTAGAAGCACTGGCTGGAAATAGTCCAGAGACCCAACATGTGTCCATTGACTGTGAGGGACTCACTGGACCCCCAGAATCCAGGCTCCTGACACATGGCATAGATCGCCATTGACCTGCACAGTTCAGTAACCTAGGGGAATGTAACACCTCCTAAAGAGCACAGGTAGAGGGTGTGACTACAGGTCTCAGGCCCTAGAGAGATTTACATACTAATCAGATACCTGAAAGCCAGAGGCCATAGCCAATTAAGTATTCTTCCCCAGATCATCATCCCTTCTCCCTCCCTATTTAACTCTGGTCTGTCCTGAGTTTCACGAGGGTACTCTAAGATCCATCTACATCTGCCATGAAAATAAAACTCTTAAACCCATGGACTCCACATGACTTTTGGGGCCCTTCTCTGCACTCCAGCCACAGGGACCCATATCTGGTGACCATTGTGAGGCTTGAACAGAGACACAACTGCAGGCACTGATACCATGGATAAGCATGGAAAAGGTCTCAATTATTGAGCTGTCATGAAAGGCTTCTCTGTGTTCCCAAGGTGGAGGCCACCTCTTCAAGAAAGCTAGCCGGGCCACTGAGTCTGCTAAGCAAGTACACTAACTAAGTCTCTCCTGAGGGGTGCTGTTTGGGCCTCTTTCTTTCTCCCCCCTCATTTCTCTCAGCTGTGGGCAGGACAGTCCTTTGTGCTCACAAGCCCCAGGTCTTGGACTTCTGCACCCTCTCAGTGGCATCTGAGAACCCAAGGGCTTGAGACAAGTTGGTCCCCAGCTACCTAATCCAAGAGCTCTGTGCCCCAGAGGAACTTCAGACTGAGTGAGAACTCCTCACTGTTGGGCAGGGCACCATAGCCTCCATCCAATGCCATGCATGGAGTGAACTCAGTTAAGACTCTTGCACTCCAGTCTCTTTGGAGGCATGGGAATCACAACAGCCAAAAAACATTCAAGGATCCATGCCCGCACCCATGCATGAGCTAATCATTCCCCACAGCAGGTGATACAGACAGATCCAGAAACCTACAGCCAAATATTTGACAGAGGTTGTAGATAGGATCTAGGACCCAAGCCCTGGATATTGCAATAGAGCTAAAGCATAAGAAAATGACATTAAATCCAATGTTTTGAAGATGGTAGAGGTAATATAATAAATAGGTAAACTTAATGAGTAACTCACATAAGAACATGAAGATTAAAATAGATACTATAAAAAAAACCCTTAAACTTGGGAATCTGGAGGTGACAAATTTAAGCAAGTATACAGAAACTATTAAAAGAAATAATGGAACTAAGAAACAAAACTTTTGAATCAAATGGACCAAGTGGATACTTGCAGAAGATTTCACCCAAACACAAAACAATGTGCCTTCTTCTCAGCACCGCAAATCACTTTCTCGAAAATAGTCCATGTACTCCATCACAACAAAATTCTAATCAGATACAAGAAGTTTGACATAATACTCTTTATCTTCTCAGAGCACCATGGATTAAAGCTGTCATTCAATAAAAGAAACAACAGAAATTCAAAAAACAAATTGTAACTGAACAATGTTCTAATCAATGAAGAAATGCAGAAAAAAATTACAGACTTCCTAAAATTCAATGAAAGTGAATGTAAAGCATACTGCAACTTATGGCACATAATGAAAGCAGTGATAAGATCAAAGTTCAAAGCATCAACAGCTTTCATAAAAAACACTGAGAGACCTATAAAAGCAACTTAACAGTATCCCTAAAAGCTATAGAATGAAAAGAGATAAACAATCTCTGTGGGGAAAATTTAAAAAAGGCCACCACAGCGGCGCAAGCTTGCGCCACCATGGCAGGTTCCACATCAGGGAAGAAGATCCTACAGTTCCAGCGGCCTGAGGGCCTTGGCGGCGGCAGGCCCCAGTAACACGAGGAAGTCCTTGGTTCCAAAAAGGTTTATTGACATGACGGATAATAGATGGATCTAGGCGTACCCCCAAAAACTCAGGGCCGTCCCGAGTTATATAGGGAGGGAGAAAGGGGGAGGATTAGGGGAGGATCTGGGGGAGGAATGTTTAATTTGCTCTGCCCTCTGGCCTTCATTAGTATGTAAATCTTTAGGGCCTGAGGCCTAAAACCTGGCCTATGTGACTCTATGGAAATGTGGCTGTTTTCAGGATCCTAGATGATGGGAGGTACCGAACTCCTGCCGGTTCTCATGCAGAATTCCACGGAGAATCTCGGGGTTCTAAGTACCTGCTCAACCGTGACCCAGGATACCCTTATACAGTCCCACAAATCTCCAGAAAAATAGATGGCAGAAAATAATCAAAATCAGGGATGAAATAAATAAAAGAGAAACAAAAAGAAAAATAAAAAGAGTCAACTAAACAATAGGTTGGTTGACTGATATATCAACAAGATCAGACTAACAAGATCTGAAATGAAACAGAGCAAGAGACACCAAGGAAATCCTAAGAAACTTTGGGTATTCCTTCAAAAACCTGCAATCCACACATTTGGAATATATCTAAAAATTGGGCAATTTTCTTGGTAGATAAATCTGATGGTTTGTATATGCTTGGCCTAAAGAGTGGCAATATTTTAGGAGGTGTGGCCTTGTTGGAGTAGGGTGTGTCATTGATGGCTAGAGCTTTAATACTCTAATCCTAGCTGCCTGGAAGCCAGTTATCTTCAAAGTGCCCTCAGATAATGTTATAGAACTCTGAGCTTTGCTTGAACCATGCCTGTCTAGATGTTGCCATGTTCCTGTTTTAATGAAAATCGACTGAAACTCTGAACCAGTAAGCAAAACACTATTAAACATTGTTTTTATAAGAGTTGCCTTAGGCTAGTATCTACTTTTCAGTGAGTACATACCATGAGTATTCTTTTCTGTATGGGTTACCACATTGTGATATGGTTTGTGTAGGATCAGCCTATATAGTGGCACTATTAAAAAGCATGAACTTTTATAGTAGGTGTTTCAGTGTGGGTGAGAGCTATATGACCCTCATCCTAGCTACCTGGTAGCCAGTATTTTGTTAGCAGCCTTTAGATGAAGATGTAGAACTCTCAGCTCCTCTTGTACCATGGCTGCCTGGGAGCTACCATATTCTGACCTTTATCATTATAGATTTGACCTCTGAATCTGTAAGCCAGACCCAATTAAATGTTGTTTTTATAAGAGTTGCCTCATAAAAACCTCATGATGTCTGTTCACAGCAGTAAAACCCAAACTAAGACAAAAGTTTGTTTCAGGGATTGGGATATTGCTACGATGGGCCTGGCTGTGCTTTTGTCTAAAAGAATGTCGATTTTGGAACTTTGATTTTGGAAAGCAGTGGAAAGCTTTAACTGAGATTTAATGGGATATTTAATTAAGAATATGAAAACTTTGTTGCTGAGATTGATTTGAATGATACAGACCTGGCTGAAGATGGTTCAATGAAGAAGAATTTCCTTATATTAGCCAGTAACTGTTTTGTTTCTTTGTGTGTTATTTTGTTGAACAACTTGGCTACTTTCTGCACTCATCTGAGGAGTCTATCTGAGACTAAGGTAAGCCATTTATATTAATTATGTTCACAAAGGAAGTCTTAAAAATGACAAACAGAAACTTTTTTCTTTCTTAAGTCTCATGAAGAGCATCTTGAACAAGGAGGCAAGCTAAGAAAGGAAAAATAATAAATATATTATGTGAGTGTTAAAATGGCAACAGTGAGTGAAATGAAATCCTGTACTCCTGTACTCAGGGATATTAAATTAAAGTAAGTATATGGTGACATTGGGGCAAGATCACACCCAAGTAAGTTTAGGAACAAGAAGAGTAGTACATGCTTTTATTTCAAGGAGATGGAGGAACATAGATGTGAGTTCAAAGTCTATCTAGGACAAAGTATCTAAATCAAGGCATAGTAGTGCACACCTTTAATGCAGAATTTTGAAGACAGCCATGAATTCAAAGTCACTCTACAGAGTAAGTTCCAGCACAGCTAAGCTTGGTTAGTGATGGAATTGGAAAACAGAAAACTGTTGAAAATGTAGTATAATAAGGGTATGTAATATAATATTCCATCCCCAGGAAGCAACAGAACTCAGCAGCTTTGCTCATTTTGCTCTGGCTTTGTAGTCAAGAGGAGAAGGAGACTACCTGTACGTTTGATGCTCATTAGTTGGAGCTAAGAAATTAGTGCTGATTAAGTAGAGACAAGCATCACCCAAGTAAAATCTTCTGAGAAGTAATTTCTGATAAATCAAAGAAGCTGTGTTCCAGAAATAGCCAAGGCTGTACCTTGTGCTGCAGATGTACAGGGTAATGAGTAAGAATCACGCAGGTGTTACTGGTTTTTAAGGCAATAAAGAGTCATGACCAGGAGCTGAGGCTCAGCATTGCAAAAAGCCGTGGAAAGCCATTGGAGAAGATGTAGCCTCAGTTGCAGTTGATGATACAGGACTCAAGAGGTAATGCAAAGAAAGTGGGTGCATATAAAATTAACTCAAACAAATAAGTAGCCTTCCTCTACTAAAAAGATACAAAGGTTGAGAAAGAAATTAAGGAAATGACACAGATCACAATAATCACAAATAATATAAAATACATTGGTATGACTCTAACAAAGCACATGAAAGTTTTGTACGACAAGAACTTCAAGTATCTGAACAAAGAAATTTGTGAAAATCTCAGAACACAGAAAGAACTCCCATGGCCATGAACTGGCAGGATGAATATAGTAAAAATGACCGTCTTACTGAAAGCAATCTACAGATTCATTGCAAACTCCATCAAAATTCCAACTCAATTCTTCATAGAGATTGAAACAACACTTTGCAAATTCATTTAGAATAATAAAAAAGGTCCAGGATAGCGAAAATTATTCTCAACAGTAAAGGAAATTCTGGATGAATCAGCATCCTTGATCTCAAGCTGTATTACAGAGCAATAGTGATAAAAGCTGCATGGTATTATTACAGAGAAATGCAGGTAGATCAGTCAAACTGAATTGATGACCCAGAAATAAATCCACACACGTATGGTCACTTGATTTTTGACAAAGAAGCCAAAATCATCCAGTGGAAAAGACAGCATATTCAACAAATGGTACTGGTTCAATTGGAGTTCAGTATGTAGAAAAATGCAAATTGATCTATTATCTCCTTTACAAAGCTCAAGAAGCCCAGGTGGATCAAGGACCTCCACATAAAACCAGATACATTGACACCAATACAAAAGAAAGTGGTGAAGATCTTCATACACATGGACCCAGGGAACAATTTCCTGAACAGAACACCGATGGCTTATGTTCTAAGGTCAACAATCTGCAAATGGACACTGTCAGTAGGACAAAGTGGCAATCAGCAACTTGGCAAAAGATCATTACCAGTCCTTCATCAGACAGAGGGTTAATATCTAATATATACAAAAATCTCAAAAAGTTAGACTCCAGAGAAACCAATAACACAACTAAAATTGGGATACAGAGCTATACAAAGAATTCTAAACTGAGGAAAAACAAATGGCTGAGGAACACCTTAAAAATATTTAATATCCTTAGTCATCAAGAAACTGTAAATCAAAACAACCCTGAGATTCAATTTCACACAAGTCAGAATGGCTAAGATTAAAAACTCAGATGACAGCAGATGCTAGTGAGGATGTGGAGAAACAGAAACACTCCTCCATTGTTGGTGGAATTGTAAGTTTGTACAGCTACATTGGACATCACTCTAGCAGTTCCTCTGAGTGGAATATAAGATAGCATTTTCAATAAATGGTGTTTGTTAAACTAGTGATCAGCATGTAGAAGAATGAAAATCAATCTGTGGAAAGCCGCGGCTTGTGCTGACAGCATTCGCCATTACAAGATGGTGCTGGCATCCGGTGCTCCTCCAAGTAAACAAGTAAACCACGCATGTGCTGTGGTGACAGCATTCGCCATTACAAGATGGCACTGGCATCCGGTGCTCCTCCAAGTAAACAAGTAAACCATGCATGTGCTATGGTAAAAGCACGCCAAAGTCACAGCCCGTCCTGGGGCGTTTTGGCGGGTAATGAGTAAGCAGCCAATCAGAAGTGAACACGCTGCTCCAAGGGTATATAAACAGTGCCTTTTCCGGGCCCGGGGTCTTTCCTCTTTTTCATTTGGAATAAAGGTTTGCTCCAGAAGGATCCAGGTGCCCGGGTGCGTTCTTGCTGGCGAGACAATTACACGTGGGCCACATCAATCCATTCTTTTCTCCCTGTACAAAGATCAAGCCCAAGTAGATCAGTGTTCTCTAAGTAAAACCAGATAGATACACTGAAAGTAAGGGAAGAAAAAGTAGAAAAGAGCCTTGAACACATGGGCAAAGAAGAAATTTCCTGAACAGAACACCAATGCCTTATGCTTTAAGATCAACTATAGACAAATGAAACCTCATAAAATTGCAAAGCTTCTTTAAGGCAGAGAACCCTGTCAATAGGACAAAATGGCAACCGACAGTTTGGGGAAAGATCTTTACCAATCCTACATCTGATAAAGGCTAATATCCAACAAATACAAACAACTCAAGATGTTAAGACTCCAGTGAACCAAGTAACCCTATTACAAATGGGGTACAGAGCTAAACAAAGAATTCTTTACTGAGAAATACCATATGGCTAAGCGCCTATAGAAAAGTTCAATGTCCTTAGTCATCAGGGAAATGCAAATTAAAACAACCCTGAGATTCCACCTTACACCAGTCAGAATAGCTAATATTAAAAACTCAGGTGATAGCAGATGGTGGTGAGGATGTGCAGAAGAGAAATACTCTTCCATTTTTGGTGGAATTGCAAGCTGGTACAACCACTCTGGAAATCAGGTGTGAGTTTCCTCAAATAATTGGATATTGAACTACCTGAGGACCCAGCTTTGCCACTCCTGGGCATATACTCAAAAAAACTTGTCCAACATATAACAATGACACATGTACCTCTATGTGTATAGCACCCTTATTTGTAATAGCAAAAAGCTGGAAACAACCCAGATATCCTTCAACAGAGAACTGGATACAGAAAATATGCTACATTTACACAATGACTTCATGAAATTTTAATCACATGTTTGGAATTAGAATTTTTCATCATGAGAAAGGTTCCAAAAACACATGTGGTATGCACTAATTGATAAATGGATATTTTTTCTAAAATTTCTGAATACCCAAGATACAATTCACAGACCAAGTTAAAATCAAGAAGAAGGGAAACCAAAGTGTGGATGCTTCAGTCCTTCTTAGAAGGATGGAACCAAATAACAAAGGAAATATGGAGATGGGGTGTAGAACAGAGACTAAAGGAAAGGCTATCCAGAGACTGCCCCACCTGGGGATCCATCACATATACTAACAAAAAACCCAGACTCTATTGCAGATGCCAAGTAATGTCTCCTGAAAGGCTTTGGCAGAGCCTGATAAATAGGGAGGTGGATGATCACAGCTAACCATTGGACTGAGCATGAAGTCCCCAGTGTAGAAATTAGAGAGAAGTCTGAAAGAGCTGAAGGGGTTTGAAACACTCAGGAAGAACAAAAATATCAACCAAGCACATGGTCCAGATCTCTCAGGAACTAAACCACCAACCAAAGAATATACATGTAGAATTCCTATGGCTCTAGATGCATATGTAACAGAGGATGGCCTTGATAGAAATCAAAGTGATGAGAGGTCCATGGTCCTGGGAAGGCTCCATGCCCCAGTGTAGGAGAATTCCTGCATATGGAGGCAGTTGTGAGTTGGTGAGTGGGTGAGCACCCTCATAAAGCAGGGTCAGTGGGAGGATGGAATAGGGAATTTCCAGACAGGAAAACAGGAAATGTGATAACATTTGAAATATAAATAAATAGAATATCCAATTAAAAAAAAACGAAGTTGATGTTTGGAACTGTGAATTGTATTTTTGAGTAACTATTGTTGAAGAATAGTTCCAGCACAAAACACCAGCTTTTTGTAGATGCCAGTACCATGTGATGATCACCAAGAAGAGCAGCAGAAACGGAGTGGGTCAACCTGAATTTAGAATGTTACAGAGGACAGATCTCAAGAAGTGACACCAGAACACCATATGTGGTTCCAAAGCTTTGACAAAAAGCTGTAACATTGAAGTTGCCTTGGAGACATCAATATGTTAGAGATGCCAGATTTGTGGGCTATCTGCTGAGGAAAGCTGCTAATAAATAGTGAATCTAGAACAGGAGAGAGATGTTTGTTGCAATCAAAAAATTGGAAATAGAGTTTGATGGTGAAAGACTGTTTTGACATTAAAAAAAGATATTCAGATTCTGGAGATTGCCTAGCTGGTTTCCTGTTTTGATTTGTGGATTACAGTGATGGGATGAATCTCAGAATAGACTTTGAACTTTTATCATTGTTGAGATTACTTTATACTATGGTGACATTTGAAATTAAATTCAGTGTATTTTGCATTATGCTATATTTAGTTATGGCCCCCATAGACTAATGTTTGAACACGTCAGTGAGGGCCAAGGAGTTGAATGTTATCACTTAATTGGCCTAGAGAGTGGCTCTATTGGGAGGTGTGGCCTTATAGGATTAGGTGTGGCATTTTTAGAGTAGGTGTGTCACTGTGGGCTTCGGCTTAAATACCCTAGTACTAGCTGCCTGAAAGACAGTATTCTGCTAGCAGGTTTCAGATGAAGATGTAGAACTCTCAGCTCCGACTATACCATGCCTGCTAGATAATGCCATGCTACTGCATTGATGATAATGGAATAAACCTCAGAACCTGTAAGCCAGCCTGAATTAAGTGTTTTTTATAATAGTTTTCTTTGTCTTGGTGTTTGTTCACAGCAGTAAAATCCAAACTAAGGCAATCACACTTATGAAATTTAAATCATCTTGTCAGAATCTCCTAAAACAGCTTCAATCTAGTTTATGAAATAAAAAAGAGGGGGATGTAAAGAGCTATTGGGGCTGCCTGGTAGAAATCTGACTTTGGCCAAGGACAATGAAATGGACTGGAAGTAGGAATCTGACAATAGGCTAGAACAAATAAGTCATTTCAGGCAGGAATCTATATCTTAGGCTAGAACAAAGAAGTAATTATAGGCAGGAATCTAAATCTTAAACTGGAAACAAGAAGTAGGTATTAAGGCATGAAATGACTTTGGGCTAGGACAGAAAAGTAGGCTCAGATATTTTTGTCATCCTGATAAGCCCTTAGAAATAGTGATCATGGGAGTGATCTTAAAACACTGTTTATTGCCCTGCTTGTTCTTTGATTATTTGTTTTTTTTTCCTTGCTTGTTCCTTGACTGTTTTCATCTATTGTATTGCTAGTTTCTCAACCTAGAACTGATTTTAATACTTGCATGTAATTTAAATGGGATAAATGCAAAAAAGGAGGAAAAGACATGGAATAGGGTGTTAATGAGGGGGAAATAGGGAAAGGGGACAACATCTGAAATGTAAATAAATAAAATATCTAAAAAAACAAAATCAAAGTAGTCATTAGAAGTTAGACGTCCAAGAAAAGTCCATGACAAAATAGTTTTAACACACAATGCTACTATACTTTCAAAGAATACTTAATACCATACTCCACAAATTAAAAATAAAATAGAAACTAAAGGAATACATTACCCAGCTAATTTTTATGAGGGCACACTTACCATGATATTTAAAGGACACAATGACACAAGAAAAATAGAGAGGTTCAGATCAAGTATACTTATGAATATTGATCCCATAATACCAGAAATACCTGATAAACAGAATCTAAGAACATATCAAAAGCATAATATATTTCCTCAAAGCAGAGATGCAAGTTGAAAAAAAAATTCTTTCAATGTAATCTACCATATAAACAAACTTGAGAAAAAGACCAACTCATTAGAGGGTAAAAACGGTTTTGAGAAAATCAAATCCACTTAGGGATAACCTTCTTGGATATATCAGGGACAAATTATATATACTTAATCTAAAAAAAGACAATACAAATAAGACCAAATTAAAGGGAGAGAAACTTAAAGATCTCCATAAAAATTAGGGGCTTATCCCTAATCATTGCACTCTCTATGAATTCAATATAGAACTTTAGTTTTTTCCTAGATTAATAAGACAAGGAGAATAAGAATTGTAAAATATAAGCCAAAGTACAACAAGTTGCAGATAGTAGAGTAGTATAAATAAGCAAAAGCAAAAACTGGACAAGTAACTCCCTCATCTGAAAAATATTTTCAACCCAGTACTGATACAAAGTTTTATCAAAATTATTAGTAACTCTCCTTTTTACAATGGATTAATGAGCTCTAAACAGAATCAGTAAACAACACCTTTCGAAGTAGCCACAGATAATGTAAAAATATCTTATTGTAACTCTAAACAAGGAAGTGTAGCTCTAATATGACAAGATCTTCAAGTCATTGAAGAAAGTAAACATATCAGAAGATTGAAAGATCTTCCATCATGGTTTGGCAGGATAAACAGCAATAATCGTCAAACTACTGAACACAAAATACAGATTCAATTCAATTCCCATCAGAATACCAGCACAATTTATTATACCTTGAGAGAAAATCTCTCAATGTCATATGGAAGATAAATATCTCAGGACATATATAACAGTCATGTACAATAAAAGATCTTCTACAGGTATCACTATCCCAATATCATGGAGTTTTACAGAAGAATAATAAAATGAATTACATGGTATTGATATAGTAATAGACATATTGTTCAATAATATCAAATTGGAGATCCAGAAATAAACCCATATATATAGTAACACTAGATTTTTGACAAATAAGCCATAAATATACAGTGATGAAAAGAAAGGGCCTTTGATATTGGGTGCTAGTCTAATTGGACCTCTGCATGTTGAAGAATGAATACAGATTCATATTTATCAACCTGCAGACAACTCAAGTCCAAATTGATTAAAAACATCAAAATTAAACATGATACAGTAAATGTGAGAAATTGAGGAAGATCCATGTAGACATAGACATAGGATACAATCTCTTAACAGAGCATAAAAAGCTCAGTCAGTACGATCAACAATTAATAAATAGAATTCTACAAACTCAAAGGTTTTTATTAAGAAACAGACAATGTCGAAAGTCCAAAATGGCGACCTAAATAATGGGAAAATATTCTTTTTTCTCTTTTTCTAGAGTTTTATTTATTTGTTTGTTTATTTGTTTGTTTAACTTATTCACTTTACATACTACTAAGTGTGCCCTTCAGGTAAAGTCTTCCTAAAATCCTCCTCCCGTTCCACCTTCGCCTTCTCCTCTGAACATAAGTTTGCCCCCACTTAGTATCCCAAAACCCTGGTATAGCAACCTGACTGTTTAAGACTATCTTTTCCCATGGAGGACAGTCAAGTTATCCCAGTTAGAAGAACATTATCTATAACAGGTAAAAGCTATTGGGATCCCTCTCTCTAATTGTTCAGGAGTCACAAGAAGACTAAGCTGCACATGTACTATAGATATGCAAATAGGCCAACATTTAGACCCTGTGTTAATTGATACTCATCTTTGGTTGGGGTTCAGTATCCAAAAGCCACATGGGTCCAAATAATTTTACTCTATAGGTCTTCCTGTGGAGTTACTTTTCAGTTGTGGGGCTCCTTATTCTCTCTCCTATTCTTCCACAAGAGTCCCCAAGATCCATCTACTGTTTGGCTGTGGGTTTCTGAATCAGTCTGATTCACCTTCTGTGTGGAGCCTCTCACAGGACATGGAAGTGTGACTTCTGTCTGCAAGCATAACAGAGTATCATTAACAGTATCAACTGTTTGTACTGGTCAAGGGAATGAGTATCAATTTGGGCAGGTTTCACTCTTCTCTATTTCTCTGCACCATTCCATATCCCTGCATTTTTGTAGACAAGATAAATGTTTTATGGGTTGTATACCATGAGAAGATCTAATCTAAGAATAATTGGATTAGAAGCAAGAGTAGAGTCCCAACTCCAAAGACCTAAAATATTTTCAACAAAATCAGAGATGAAAAGTTTTCCAACCTAAAGAAAGAAATGCCTATAAATTTTGGCTTACAAAAAACCAATTATGTTGAGCAAGAAATGACAATTTTCCACAATGTAATAATAAAACAATAATACAAATCCTACACGACAAAGAAAGAATATTATGGAGGCATGGGGAAAGGCTAGGTAACATACAGTTGCAGATATATCAGAATTATATCAGAGTTCTCAGGTGAGACTCGAAAAGCTACAAGGTCCTGAATAGATATTTTGTAACCTCTAATAAACCACATGAGTCATACTATAATGCTATATTAAAAAAAACCTCTCAATCTCTAAACTTAAAGAGAACAATGCATTTTAATATAAATCCATAGGCAAACAATATCTATACACAAATCTGACCCTACACAAAATACTAGAAAGGAAACTCTAAACCAAATAGGATAACTACATAAAAAAAATTACAGGAAAGAAGTAATTACATACCAGGAAAATCAAGGGAAGCATACATGCACACACACACATACACACACACACACACACATTCACACATACACATACAAACACACCCACACACAGAAACACACACACACACACACACACTTTCAAACAAAACTAACCAAAAGTGACACAGAAGGTGACTTTATACATATAAGAGTACGGACTACCAAGTTGAAATGTCAGTTCTGAAAATCTATGCCCTGACATAAGGGCAACCACATTTGTAAAGGAAATATTGCTAAAACTTAAATTGCTCATCTAACCTCAAACAATAATAATGAGTGACTTTAACACCAGTCTCACCAACTTCTAGAAATAGCTAAATATAGAAATAATACAACTAATAGACATTAGAATCAAATGGAACTAAGAGACATCTATATAAAATATACACAAGCAAAAAAAAGTATATACCTTTTTATTTCAGTACTTCATGGTCCTTCCCCAAAATTGGCCATATTGTCAGTCACAAACCAAACCTCAACAAACATAAGACTTTTAAAATAATGCCTTGTATGTTATCAGATCCGCATCGATTAAAACTGGACTTCAACAACAGAAATTCCAAAAACCTAATATATTCTCTGGAGAAATATTTTCACCAACTACACATCTACATAGAGTGATAATTTACAAAATGTATAATGAACTCAAGAAAGTAGACACAATCAAATGAAAAAATCCAATTTCTGAATGAAAAATTATCAATGGCCAAGCATAGAATGTGTAAAAGGAGAGAGAGACAATGAAAATTACGAAGTTG
Source organism: Grammomys surdaster (assembly GCF_004785775.1). Taxonomy (NCBI): domain Eukaryota; kingdom Metazoa; phylum Chordata; class Mammalia; order Rodentia; family Muridae; genus Grammomys; species Grammomys surdaster. Next base: position 25,764 of record NW_021617240.1, on the reverse strand, counting down.
ATTTTATTTGAAAACTATTTGAAAACTCACTCATTTATTAAAGCCACCAAAAGTTATCTAAAAATGACAAGAACAGCCAGCAATATGGCTCAGCTAAGTTAGAGCAGTAGTTTCTAGTACAATGATAATAACACTTACCTGTCATCTTTAAGAAACTTCCAAAGTTTCTGAAGATTTTTCTCACCTGTACTGATGTCTGCTAATAATACAATTACATTTACTATGTTAATAATTCACTTACATGAAATAAATAAGAAATAATTTTTTCAGAAGCAAAATAGTGTAGGGTAATGTAGCTAATGAGTTAAAAACATTTGCTTGAAAGCCTGAGCACAATCTATTGTTAAACAAGACACTCAGAAGTAGAAAACTGCCTCCAACTTATTGCTCTATGATTTTTATATCAATGAGCACACACAAATACATTCACATAAATAAATTAAAATAAAACAACATAAAATTATTTCATTTAAAGTGAGTCTACAAGGATAATTTCTCCTCTTCTTATAAAACTGAGTAAGTCACATAATTAAGCACTCAAACAAAGTTGTTCTCCCTAAAAAACAAATCAAACAAACCAACAAACTGATATTGTAGACGCATAGTAAAAGACATTGATCAGTAGTGTTTGGCTTATATACAAATGCAAGAACATTATTCATAAACATACAAAAATAGAAAATAAAATGAATTAAAACTAGGCAAACTACATATTTTATATTGTGCCAAAGCTTTTATTTTATTTTATTTTATTTTATTTTATTTTATTTTATTTTATTT
>NW_021617240.1:0-24884 GCF_004785775.1 Grammomys surdaster | reverse complement strand
GTAATTTTTACTTATTCACACAAGAGTTATAAACACAAAAAGGCAGGATATGAGGAAGGGGATGACACTGAAGCATGGGTGTTCAGGGGGAGTACAAATATCTTTCAGAACAGGGTATTGGCTGGGTCAAGGTTCGGTATGGATATAGCCCTCATGCCTCACTGGACAACAACAGGGGCACTGGAGCCATTACCAAGTCCCTTTCAATTACTGGAGGTCAGGCCTCTATCCCTACCTTCACAAGTTTAGAATTGCCACAATCCTTCTATACTTAGAAAAGGAAGGAGATGTCAGGGACAGCCCTGCTCATACACTGAAAGCCTAAAATCAGCCATAGGTCTAAAATCAGCAATAGGCCTGCCATACATGTATACTAACACCAAGTCTTGGATCTCCGTAGAAAAACATTGAAACAGATCGCTATAAACTATTGTAAACAGGCAGCTTTTGTGGAAATTTACCAGCCTGAGTAGTCATAGCCCTTGTAAATAGGTAGCCGTGCCAAAACTTTTAAAAAAACTATTATAAATTTCAGAAAAATTGAGAGAAAAATATTTATTTGTTCCCTTAGCATTCACAAACTCCCACTTATTACTATAGTCATACTCTAAAAAGCAATCCTTCTCTTTCTTTGCCTTATGGGGACTCATAGTATGCCTCTTAACTTGTCTATTTTTGAGGGTTGAAGAATAAGTGAGTGATGATGGATGATGTGTAATTCTTGATTATTTTATGCAAAAAAGAGTCAGACTTTGACACTCTTATCTGGAATTACCTTGACAGAGTGATGTCCCAGTATTTGTTGCTGTCAAAAGAAGCATTCTAGCCAAGTGGCATAAGTGAAAGTTGTTTATTTGGTTTAGAATTTAAGTTTATAGTATAGCATGACAAATAAATTAAGAAGCCATATCATTAAATACTGATGTCTGCAGTCAAAAGCACAGAGAGATTATTGTACTAACCCAGTACTCTTCTCTCTTGCCTTAGACAGAATCTCTTGCATAGGCTGTCTACCTTTCTCTTTTACTCATCACTCATAGGTCTACCCCAATTTGTATCCAATTACTCTACAGGCAGAACAATTGACTTTGTTTAGTGTATAAAATCCCTCCTTTTCTTCTCCATGTAGAAGTTCTCTAATGATATGTTGTGCAGCAGAGAGTCCAATTATCTCAGTACATCTCCCACTAATTACACATAATCAAATGCCAACTTTCAGTTGAAAGAGTATGCAAGACAAATGTCATATGATGAAATAATAAAGCTAAAGTTTAAATTTGTCATCTTCCAAGTATGTCCCTATGTGCAATCTTGAGACACACAATACATATATCATTGTGTTGTGATAGATGTGTAATAGATGTGTATCCAACTCTAATGGATTGAAAAGGAGATTTCAAAGGTACAAGAAAACAACATTTTGACTAACTGCTATAAATGATCAGGGAACTATGTTGAAATTAAAATTAAGTTTAAGACTTAGAAGCCGTAGTAGATACCAGGGCAGATGTAACAATAATTTCTCAGATTCAATAATTTCTAATTCAATAATTGGAATCCATCTTGGCTACTTCAAAATGTATTTTTATAACTATTAGGGATTGTGAAAGGTAAACCAGAAATGTGTCTTGCTGAGACACCCAGTTCATGTCCTGTTGCCCCATAGAGAAGTGACTAACTCATATTATTTTTAGTAGAACCATATCAGATACATACCATGTAGTTTCATGTAAATAATACTTTCTACTCTAACTGTTGGACTATCCTTGCCCCAGAGAGTGACAGTATTAGTAGGTTTGGCCTTGATGGAGTAGGTGGGGCCTTGTTGAAGTATGTGTGTCATTGTGGGCATGGGTTTTCAAGCACTTATCCTAGCTGCCTGGAAGTCAATCTTCTTCTAGCAGCTTTCAGATGAAGAGGTAGAACTCTCAATCTTCCTGCATCATGCTTGCCTGGATACTCCCATACTCCCACCTTGATGAAATTTAACTGAATCTCTGAAACAGTAAGCAAGCTCCAATTAAGTGTTCTCATTAGAGTTACTTTGGTCATGGTGTCTTTTCACAGAAGTTAAAACTTAACTAAGGCATCTACACTGTAGTAGTTAGAAAACAGTTATTTTAATCTCCTGGCTGATAACATTTTTTTCTATAGATATCTCCATGTTTCATTTTCCACAACACCTAAAGACAATATTAACTCTAATTTTAATTCAAAGAGAAGGTTTACAGGTATATATGAGACATGAAAAAGGCACACAGAGCTTATGAATGTAGTTTATCAGAGAAATACGATTAAATTCCTTAGTATTTCAAAACATCCTGAGGGCCTTCGTCTGGACCTGACAAAAATGACATGAGCTATTTGATGACCATCCATCATGGAGAGACTATTCTAGAGATTACGTTTAAAATTAATGCCTGATATGACAGACTGATGTGCTCTAAACTTAACTACATACGACCCATTTGACAAGGGCAGAACAACTCTAATGAGTAGAAAAAGATTTTAAAGGTATGGAAAGATATTTTGGCAAGCTGTAAATGCTATAAAAGATCTGAGACCAAAGTTAAAATTACAATTAGATGTAATTGGGATTGAATGCCTAAATATTAGGGCAGATATAATGATAATTTTAACGGACCCTTGGGATTCAATTTGGACACTGCAATATTATTTATGCTTAAACTGAGGATTGGTACATTGTCCCAGATAAAACAGAGACTAAACAGATTTAAAGTATTGAACAATAGGTTAGACATTGACATAAGTTACATGTGACAGATATAGCCATAGAATTATGTGGAAGAAATTTATTATAACAGTAGAAAACACAAACAAATGTTTCTGCAACTTCATGAAAAAGCCATAAAATAGACCATGTTCTTGTTAAAGATTGAAAAATGTTTTAAAAATAATTAAAGACTGCCCATCATCATGATATGGGATATTTTGACTCTCTAAATGTGTGAAGTGGGTCACTTCCCTGCTCCATTGAAATGGTTAACTTATAAACGTTTGTCATGTAGAACAGTGACCATTAACTAAGAAAAAGTTACAGGCCTTAGAATAGTTGGGCAGAGAAGAGGAGTGTGAACATATAGAAGAGTTCACATGATCTTAGAAGTATTTATCTATCATTAAAAATTCAGAAAGTTGTGAATTTTAACAGACTTAAGAGCTATAACTAAGGTAATTTAGCCTACTTGTTCTGTGTAAGATGGTTTGTCCTTAATATTTTTGTTGTACGAATCACAGTATAGCTTAGTGATTAAGTTAAAGATTGAGTTTTTTTTACCACACCCCTGAAAGAACAAGATAAAAAAATTACTGTTCACTATGCCCACATCCATCAGTAAAAGATCCTACAAAATGATATTAATGGAAAGCTATGGCATGAGGAATTTTTTAATTATGTTTTTGGATTTTTTACTTACATTTAAGGTGTTATTCCCTAAACAACCTTGTCATTTCTTAATAATTATTAAAACAGACACAAAAATAGTAAACCATTTTCCCACTCTATAATTTATCATGAAATGGATGTTATACTATTTACTAATCCCAATACTGTTACCTTAAAATAGATACTAATTGAAATAAATCAATTTTGCCTTACTGGATTTTACAAATTGTTTCAGAAAAAATACAAAGAGGAGATTATTAACTATTTAGAATATATGATAGGTCTACTGAAACATCAGTAACAGAAAGTACAGTTTAGACAAGATCAATTACAAACTCTTAACTATTACTGGGAGATAGCATATTATCCTTAACATTCTTCTTGCTTAAGTCACAGCATATCTTAGAGATTAACACTAAGCCTTAGCTCACCATTGAATTAAGTCCTCAAGAGGTATTTATGCCTATCATTAGAATAACTTTACCCATTAAAACTGATAATGGCCTGGCTTATGTATAAAGTAAAATGAAATATATATATAAAATGTACTATTGGTATTCTGTATAATCTTACCAATCAAAGAGTTGTGAAAAATTTAACTTATTCAAATAAGACAATAATAAAACTGAAGAGGGATATGCAATCTCCTAGAGATGGATTACATAATGCTTTATTAACTTAAAACATTTGAATGTCAGTAAATCAGTCTTAAAAATCTTGACTCCTGACATGGAAAATATAATGGAGGAGAACCAGAAGACAGTAAAGCAGAGGAAGATGTGAAAGCTGATCCCCTCACATGCAAACAGCTTAAAGAGAAGTGAAAAAACCTTTGAGTACTTATTACCTCTTCATGATTATGATATTTGTGGTAATTATACATATAACAATGGTTAAATTTTTTTCCTGAACACCTGCAACTAGTCGTTGGATACGTGGAGGACACATAACTATCTCTCCAGTAGCTAATGAAACTTTTTGGCAACACTGGATTTCTTGTTTTATTGTTGCATGTCATTCATTCAAAAAGCATAATTGGGGATGTGAACCAATATTACAGTTTCTTTATGTAGTCCAAAATGCCTTAAAGACATGGACAGGTGCTATTCATATGCTCATATGTAGAGCAGAGCCAAAATTTGCTGTTTTGTGCACAACACAAAGTATATACTAGATTAATAAGAAAAAAAGTCTCTAAAATTTGACTTTTAAAATTTTGTGGATTTTCAGAGCAAACCCATTAGACACAAATAAAGTTAATAGCATCCTGAAAGATTTATCTTGAAGATCATTAAGTTCAACATCTCTTCCTGAGTATTGTCTGGTACAGGTATTTCCTCCAAATCTGCACACAAGGCAGCTTCAAAGAGGCTAGCCTTAGGTGCTCCAGACTCACAGATTGCATCAAGTAGGCCTGCAGTTTCCTAGTAACAGATGGTCCCAAAAAGCTTGTATATGGAATGAAAGAGCCATCTTTCCCAAGACTTGGCCAACATCTAAATTTCCGTTGGGTGTCCAAACATGTTGTTGCCACCAGACAACAGGAAGCTTTCTATAGAGAACATTTCTCTCTTTCCTTTTAGAGGTGGAGTGAATGGTTCGTATTGTTAGTTTTGGGTCATATAGAAAAGTTGATTAGAAGTTCTTAATTGTAAGGGATGAAAGTAAAAAATATATTCAGGGATCTGTTTCTCTCTCTCATGTCTCCTTTATCTTCTGTTTAGTGTTAGGGCATGAAATTGGGGGGAAATATGTGTTGAAAACAAAAGAAGGGTAGAATATTGCATGTTCTTTTAGAATAAGAAAGTGACAAAAGTCGGGAATATGCTAAATTCATAAGAATTTTTGAAAGATGACTGAAAATTTCATGTTATAAATACCCACTTATATGAACAATAATTATATTAAGACATACGTCTAACTATGAGTTTTGGTAATTACTCATCATCAAGCTGTTATTTGGATAAGGAACAACATATATTTCTTGGTCCCTCAAGACATTCTTTTTCTCAAGGTCAATGATTTTTACAGAAGCCCCAATCCAGGAGAAGTTTGAAGAAGGTCCCTCCTTGCTAAAAAGGTAGTAACTCTCCTTATCTCTGGGAAGAGGAACTCATATCCTTTCCATCAATGTAGGACTGGTCCCTATTGCCATGTTAAGGTTAATGCTGGTTATTAGGACTTCTCTATGATTTTCTGGACGACAGTTTTGTCAAATTAGAATTATCTTATTTCCTTTAACCCATGGAATGATTATTTAGGTTTCTTCATTATGCATATTCTCATAGTCATTTAAGTGGCCTATCCTCTTATAGACTGTCCCTTAAACATTTGTTTGATTAAAAAAAGAGTTTTATTTTAAATTCCTTATTTAAAATTACTAAACATATAAAAGCTACTATTATAAACTGTTAGTAATAATTAATAAATTCACATTGGAAATCAGTAACTTTATAAATAATCAAATCCTTTAATGCATTCAGAACTACCATTGTAATTATGGTCAGAACTGATGCACTTAATTAAACGAATAAGCCTAACATTGTATTTTCTATTTGTGTTCCAGCTTAATCTTAGGAAAATTAACAAGAAACAAGCAAATTTTTTTTTCTATTTTGATGGACTTTAGTTATATTGATAGTTTTTACACACTGCAAAGTTTTGCAGAATGGGACATTTAAAATATTTTAATTATAAAAAAGATATTTTTAATAGAGAGATACATCAAGTTATGGAAGCACTCTGAATCTTTTCATAAGATGATGGGTTAAAAGTAGTCTTCACTTGTGTTTGCTACATATGTGTCAAAACTGGTCACTAGGCTAAAATTGTCCTTTACCTTGATGGATGACAGTAGAGGCCAAATGATTGACTGGCAAGATACTGGATAGTCAGTTTCCTGAAGTCTCTTAGACAAAGTAGAACACTCCTTCAAATTTTCTGCTTCAATGTCAGGTCACTCAGAGCTTCTGAGCCTGGCTACCAAAGATGGATGTCCCCACTGTTATTGGTAAACTTTTGTTTACTGTTCAGATATCTAGTAAATCTCTGTCATTCTATTTAACAGAGAAGGTCCTTGGTCAGCACATCTTGCTTACTCAGCAGTAATTTATCCCTCTGAGGTCTTTAATTGGTTTGAAAAGTAGAAGAATGATAGACTTCATAAGTCCAGAGCTCAACATTAATCAGTGAAGTTCTGATATTATAATTATAGTCACAAGCCCCAAATCTAAAATTTCATTTGTTTGCCTTCTAAGTATAAACTTTTAATGTAATTTTCATTTTGCTTGTTAGACACAAACCCTCTACAGTTCTTAGGATTCAATAAGATAGAGAGTACTATGTTGAAAGTTGTAAAGTACAAATGAACTGGACATTATAATAATAATTCTTACACTGACAGTTCTCATGTTTTCCTATTGTATAATGTTTACAGATATTAGAGATAAAGTCCCTTTTTTGGACTAAAAGGAGAAAATGTTGGGATAAGTTACACCAATGAATATTGTATACAGTGGCTTGGAAATTGTTTCCCATAATTCATGCTTCTTATTTGCCACAAAAATCTCTACTATGTATTAATTTTGAGTATTTTTTTTTACCAGCAATGCTTTCTTTTTAGAATTTTTCTTTTCCACTTTGTTGGCTTCCTCTGATGTAACCTGAAAGGATCAGCTTAAATTGTTTTTCATATCAAAATTTTATTGCTTCATGTAACTAGACAATTTGTCCCTGGAGAAGATCAATTCTGAGTTCTTAATATTAGTAGTCTTTGCTGAAGTCATAATGCCTTTGGCTAGTGAAGAATCCGCACACACACACAAACACACACACACACATACACACACACACATGCACACACACACACGCACACACTCAAAACATATTTCTGAATTTGCTTTTCACTTGAATAGAGGGCTCAGCAACACATTCCAAGGGAAAGGATAGTTTCAAATTCCCAATGGCTTTCCTAATCCTGTAGAATGATTAGTGTGACAGACTGAGTCATCAACATATTCAAAACATACATGGTCGCAAAAACAAGCACTGAGTATATATGTGCTGGACACTGTATTATGCAACAAGAAGACCAATGTACTAATAGGATGTTCTCCAGGATTTTTATCTTCTGGCTCTTGCAAAGTCCAAAATTTGTCTCTGCTATTACCTTTAATATCAGTAGATGTTATTACATAATCACTAAAGAGTTTCACCATGAAGGAGATGTTGTGATTGGTGCATTTTTCCCTCTTCATACTTTCAACACTGGGAAGAAAATGCCAAATTCAACTCTACTATATCAATATTTAGACAATTACATACAATGAGTATAGTTATTTATTTTTTTGAGTTCAGAATTCTTATGACTTAGATGGTGTAGTCATTAAAATTTACTTATTATTTAGTTTTTATTTTGACAAATTCACTCAGAATTTTTAATATGTTTTTAACAATTTTATTTGGTTTTGGATTATATTCCTCACTTGGTGGGAAATGAAATGTTATCTTTAATTGTATTAATTTTAGTGAGTCATTGATAACAGTAACCTCATTTGTCTTACTTGTTATGCCACAATGTCTGAATAGTTTTCATTCTTATGATTTCATGAAACATGATTTATTATTCACAGCATTTCAGAAGTCCTGATTGTGCCTGTGATGTTAGATGATGCTTTTGAATGCAATAACTTTGGAGTGTTTGTTGTGATCCGAGAGTGAATAGGCCATGTGTGTTAATTGCAGCTGATCTATAGTTAGCAATGTCACAATTAAAAGTTGTGAATACTTCTGTTCTCCTTAGATATTGCATCTATCTCATATTTTATTATAAGTATTTGTTTGATAATTTAATTTTTATTCTCAAATAGCTTTCCTGTGTTTACTCCATTGGTTTTCAGTATTTATTCTTGTTTTTGTATATGTGTCTAGCATGACACAGTGAGTATGAAAGTTTCATCTTGGTGCTGTTTCTTAACTTGAGTTAAATAATTCAGGTTAATGGAGAGTGTCAGACAAGTATTGCTTAGTAAATATTCATGTATGTTTCTTAATAAAGTAAATAAAATGTTTTATCCAAACAACATCTTGCTTTCCCAAGAATATTTTCTTATATCTGTATGGATATAGGGAGTATGGCATGGAAATGGAGCAAATACACTTATAAATACCTGTGAATACACTAAGAAATGTGTTGGAAATCAACAAGTAGAAAATGACCAAAAGATATAGATGAAAAATTTTAGAATCTCTAAAAGTAAATTTGTTAAAATGACTGTTAAAAAAGCCAAAGAATGTGTGAAGGTGAATTATGCTCTATATGACAATTCTCTGTGCTTGGTAAAACATTTCAAGTTTTTAAAGCATTAAATCAAAGAGAGTAGATGAGAAAAACTGTTGAGATATAAATTAAAACTTAATGGTTTATTTCTTTGAAAGATTTATTTTGAATTTTAAAATGTATGAATCATGGTTATAAACATTTCTTAGTTGAATAAAATATTTCATGGTGTTTCTAATTTTTTAGGGAATCAAATCTTGACTAAAAGGAAAAAATATTTTCTCAAATGCATAGTAGATGCGACAACATTGGTTGTTGGGTGGGGTAACTTTTACTTTATTAAACATAATTAATGGTCCTTATAAATCACCCTTTCTGGTGCCTTTTCCTCTCAGCAGTTCAGATAACAATGTGTTTCTCTTTATTTTGTACAGCACTAAGTGTTTCACACCATACACTCTTCTTTCAGATATATGAGCAATTAATTTGGCTTAGTCATTATAAATAAGACAATTGATTGTGAAAAACATTGAGCTTGTGTAAAATCAGAAATACATAAGTTAAATTAATGACAAAGTTCAGTAACATTTATTATAATGTATTAAGAGTATTTGTTGTATAAAGTATTCCTTATGAGTATGGAATAATTTTAAGAGGAATGTGGCTTATTTTATAATCACATTCATGTTACAGTATTTTCAAACTTGTTATCATATCCATGATTTGCATGTATGTACATACTTTTGATGTAACCCACATTTGCATGTGAAGGTAAAATTGTTCACACAAATGTTCTCATTCCATAATGTGTGTGCTAACACCAACATTAGGTCCCCAGGTCCAGTACAAAAATTCTGAAATCCATAAGTTGTATTATTGGCCAACACTTTTAATCCTTTGGCTGACTTACCTTGAATCTTTCCAAGTCAAGTTGTGAATTTTCTCAAGGGATTGATGAGAGTGTTATAATTTCCTTCTCATCAAGTAAAATATGACTTCGGACATATATGTCAAAATTAATTTCATCAAATATATTCATCTTATTGCTTGAAGCTTGTTAAAATTGATGCATCACAAGAATTCAATTTTAAGCAATTTTCTTTTTTATAGATTTTATTATTTTACTGGAGCTATGCACCATTGTGAGCAATTTTACAAATGAAACAACAAGCCAATTTTCTAGAACATTTCTCGTATAGATAATGCCTTCTGGATCCTTTCTATCATGTTTTCCTTTGTGATTATTAACAATGAATATGGCTCCACTCCTAACTATATTGTGATGCTTAATTGGCTTTCAGTACAAAAGCATTGACTGAATCTTGAACTCACACACAATTCCTTCATGGCCTTATTATCATTATTTTTAGTAACTACAAAAGCTCTTCCTTGGTGTCTACCCTGTTGTTAACACTGGCCTCTATTTATCCCATTAGCACATTTCATTGGCAGTAAGATCTTACTTGTGAGCTTTTTTTTTTCCTCTGTGTGTATTCTAAGGAAGACATAATCTGCAGAGGTATTTTGATCAGAATTAAAAATACAAAGACAAGCAAGCAACTCATAGCATATAGTGTACTCCTTGTGGCATAAGTTTGTTTGGCAATTTCTCACTGTGTTAAAGACTGATGTCCTTTTTGTCAGCACTGTAAGGAATATTTTACCATAGAGCATGTGCTTTAAAAACTTGGTGTGCAAAGGAGAGTGATCAAATCATTTTTATTGAAGTTGTCTCTGATCATTGTTTTGTGATTGTAGATTTTGAGTATCTCTGCTCTATTAGTAGTGATAACTACTTAACTACTCACATGTAAGTAATTCTCAAAAATCATATATATCTTCAAATGTTTATATGTATTTATTTTAATATATAATATCTATACATGAAAAAGTATCATTTATTTCTCAAATTAAGCATTCTACTTATGAATTCTTTTCCTTTGTATTATATTATTTCATTTACCTTTTTATTGTCTGCTTTCCTTGAAAATTAATGATTTCTAATTTTTATCATTTCTGTTTTTAATATCAAAGCACTTTTAATTGTTCAAATAAAAAATCAGGTTAATTTCTAAACACATTCATGTATTCAAAAAATAGCATTTTAATTAATATCAAAGATGTAGGTAGAATAAGCAATTTTCCTATACCCAGGCTTCCAGGCTGTTGATCATGCTTTTTATATTTCAACACCTCTACTGCTTGCCACCATATTAATATTCTTATGAGTTTCTATTTTTTCTTCTAGTGTGTTTTTGTGACTGTGTTTGTGTGAACCTTTCATGTTTATATCCATTGAGTCCATTTCTTGTTTTGGATCCTCAAGATTTTGATGAATGTGATCTGCCTAATATTATTTCTGGGAATGCAAATTGGATACTTTGGAAAAATGAACCCCTAACTTGCTGAGCAAGTCCTCTTCCCTACCACAAACATTATCCTTGACAATCTTAATAATGATAATATATTTATACTTATTAGAAGCTCAGTGTAGTGATCATATTCCCTAATGCCCACACTTAGTCCAGAACACGCCCTCTCTGCCTATATCTGTCATCCACAAATATAGGATTTGTCAGGAGCCTTCATAGGACAGGCTAATAACTAGCAGGTTACTAAATCAATGACTTTGATTTAGATTATATTTATTACAAAGCTGCAATTGTCAAGGTCTAAGAATAAATTAGTTTATGGAAAGATTCTTGCTATTAATATGCTTTTCCTGTTATTATTAAACATATATAACAATTGCTAGGTATTTGCCTACCTTTTTGAGCAGATCTCTACAGATACAGCAAGATGAACTGTTTTTTAAGGATGCTAAATAAAATAATAGGTGCCTTTTTAATTCTTAATAATGATTCTATAGAAATTCTAAAATTATATTCATGTTTATTAAGCTTTATTATAGAGTGACTCAAAATTAGGTCCTCTTCTGATAGTCCAAGCTGTCTTGATAACCCTGCTAGTCTCTCATGTGTCACCAGTTAATTTCTTCTAAATAGTAACCAGAATTTCTCCTACCCAGATCACATTCCAATAAGTTGTATAGCAATTAAGAAAGGTCTGAAAAATGGAACTACAATTTACTATAAATGTTAGGACAGAATATAAAATATTGATTGAGTTTATCTATGCAAAACTTCTTTAATAGCTTAGTTATAGATTTTAACTTGCAGTGAATCTGTGAAGCTGTGACAGGTGATGAATTTTTGCCAGATAATTATTCATAATGGATATTCATGAAACATTCTCTGTTGTAAACTTCCATTTCAATTTATGTTTTCATTTTATATGGGACCTTGTGGTGAACTTTTTAACATGTGAATAATATATATCCTGAAAGATGTATAAGTGCTGAGGACAAAGGGAAGTGTCAGTAGAACTGAACTGAGAAGAAAATTTTTAGACAGAACACTTCTTAGTCAAAGAAAAATTAGAAAAAATAATTTCTTGCCCTGCTTTGGATCTTTCTGCTTTTCCCACTTTCTTAAGATAGCTTTCATCAGAAACATTTTACAACTTAGAAATAAAATCTATAATCACTTGGCAAAGTGTCCCCCTTTTCTTCCTTAGATATTCGTCTAGCAGACTGAAAGTTAGATCTCTGCAGTTCCTGCTTAGATAGATCACAAGCCACATTACTTAATCCCTAGTTGCCAGGCTACAGATAACAATCTTCTAAACTAGAAGCTGGTTGCCCTCAGAAAGAGCAAGAAAGTTTTTAGTAGTTTTAAAATTTATCATCAGCATTTAAGTATAGGTAGATAGCTAGAATATTCGGAGACCCTAAGACTTTAAAGCCACACTTGTATCCTACACTGTGCCTTATTTCGACTCTCTCCAGACCAGGAAGCTCATAGCACCTAAATTTGAGCCTGGGGATAGGGATTTTTCCTGGAACCTGGAAGATAAAACCACAGGGAGAGGTCTCTCAACTGTGTCTTGCAAAAGCCTCTTGGCCATGGAGTGCATGATTATTTAGGGTGAGATATAAGAGCTGACATTGCCTAATGCCATCAGCAGAGGCTGATATTGGGTACCATCAGTACCTGAATTATGATGGGAGCCACCAGTTCTGGGTTGAATTGCTTGCTATCATCAGGCAGTTCTTCCTTCATTTCTGTTGGGAGCTATCATTATCAACCTTAGATCAGGAGGCATCAGCTCTGGGTTGTGTGCATTTTGTGTGTATCTCTCAAGATGGGAAAATTTAAATCTATTGACAGACAGTTCTTTACAGATGTTATGAAGCATACTCTTTAAAAGGGGCATTAAGGCTGGCACTAGCAAGCTGATTGACTTTCTTATGTTTGTACAAGTGGTTAGTCCTTGGTTTCCAAGAAGGAGAACGTTAGATATCAATACATGGAAGAAAACAGGGTTAGATATTAAAAACTGGTTACATAGAATAGAAGATTAGCCATGTCCATTACAGCCTTTGCTATTTGGACTGTGCTCAGGAAGGTGTTGGAAGATGACAAAAAGCCATATGTGCTAAGGAGACATTAGATTCACCTCCTTGTGAGAGGATTCCCTTACTACTGTCTCTATCAGGATCTAAGAATAATGTTAATTCCTTAATATAAACATCAGAGAAAAGTAGCTCAAGAGAGGGTAGTGATAAATCAAAAGAAGAAAAATCAACCTCAGAGGAGGCACTGACTCAGGGAAGAAACTAACAAAAAATGAATATAAGTGCAACTCTACACCATTTAAATATAAGTAATCTCATAAGACACCCTGAAAAAATAAAAAGAAACAAAAGTGGCCTATTGGATCTGCTGCTGTTGTACTCTCAGCACAGCTTCAGGGTCAATAATTAGGTTGTTTTCCAGTGATTATGAAGAATAATAAATAGGAAAGGAATCCCTTATAAGAACTCTTGCCATTTAAATTGCTAATGAGACTTATGATAAATTTGAAAAAGCAATTGCCTGCCTAACTAAAGATGAATTTTTACTATGTCTGGATGTATATATATGAACTTGGCTCAAAAAGTGTTATCTAAGATGTCTGAAAGAAAAGAGAAAAGTGAAAGTGTGAGCATATGAAATGTTTTTGAGTATGGGCAATGGTTTGAAAGAACAACTCACTGAAAAATGAAAAAGGAAGTTCTAATAAAAATAGCAACTTGAGCTCGAGAAGCATGGAGATGCTTGTCTAACAGAGATACAGATATCTAAAGGCTTCTAATGTAATACAGAAAACAGAAAAATGTTTTGAGGACTCTGTTGCTCAGCTGATAGAGGCTCTGAAGCCAAAGATTTTTTTTTTTTTTTTTTTTTTTTGGTTTTTCGAGACAGGGTTTCTCTGTGTAGCCCTGGCTGTCCTGGAACTCACTCTGTAGACCAGGCTGGCCTGGAACTCAGAAATCCGCCTGCCTCTGCCTCCCAAGTGCTGGGATCAAAGGCGTGCGCCACCACTGCCCGGCTTCAAAGTTGTTGTTTTAAATCAGGCCTTTGTGAATGCTACACCCACTTGTCAGTCTTTTCTGAAGACTATTCAAAAATCTCAAAATTAATTTAAAGCATATACTGAGGTTTTTACTTCATATTTTCAAGGTTAATCCATTACAAAAAAACTAACAAGGGCAGAAGACTAACCAAAATCTTACTAAGGTTTCATTTTTCAGTCAGTTGTTCCTTCAAACCATTCCCCACATCCATAAATATATCATATGTTAATTTTTTCATTTTTCTCTATTCTTTCAAATATCTTAGATAACTCTTTCCTTGAAATTTTTATTTTTATTGCATATTTTATTTATTTGCATTTCAGATTTTATCCCCTTTCCTATCCCAACCCCATGAGCCCCGTATCACTCTCCCATTCACCTTTTTGCTTTTATACCATTTTAATTTCATCATGTACTAAGGTCAGTTCTAGGTTGAGGAGCTAGCCATACAACAAATAATCAAAGAACAAACAACACAATAAACACCAGTAGTCAAAGAATATGCAAGGCAGTAAACTGAGTTCCATGATCACTCCTGTAAACACTATTTCTAAGGGCTTATCAGGATGGCAAAAATATCTGAGCCTACTTTCCTGTCCTAGCCCAAAGTCATTTTTCATGTCTGAAGCATCGTTCTTTGTTCTAGCCTAAAATTTACATACCTGTCTGAAATTGCCTCTTTGTTCTAGCCTAATATTTAGATTCCTACCTGAAATTACTTCTTTGTTCCTGTCTAGGCTTTAGAATCCTGCTTGAAATTACTTCTTTGTTCTAGCCTAATGTCATATTCCTGCCTGCAGCCCATTTCCTAATCCTTGGCTAATGTCATTTTCTTGCCAGGCAGCCCAAAAAGCTACCTACATCTCCCTATTTTCTATTGCATAAATAAAACTGAGCCTGTCTTAGGTCATTCTGACAACCATGCCTTCCTTACGCGTTTTGGAATATGCATTATCAAAATCAATGCACTTCTGTCTAAGGTTGGTAAGGCTCTGTGCAGAATCTTACCCATCCTTGGCTTTAGAGCCTGTTAAATTAATAACACTCTCTGAGGGTCCATTTTCTGTTTCAAGTCATCTACTTCAGCTGCCAACATGTTGATGTTGTTAAAGATAAGCTTTAACAGGATAGACAGGAATAAAAGCATTTCCAGGATGAAAAAAGCTAGCATGATCAAACTATATATGCCACTCTTGAAGCTTGACAAAATGGAAATACTGACTTCAAGCCATAGATAATTTTATCAGCATTATCTGCAGCATCAAAGCTCAGGAGAGCAGCATTCTTTAAATTCATAATATCACTATGCAAAGTTAAAATATCCAGAGAGGTCTTAGAACTATGCCAAATTCCCAACAAATATCTTTAAACATTTTTCTAATTATAATGACTATCATTGTAAATTTTAGAAATAACATAACTCTACTGGTATATTGCATGACACTAGAGATGACTCCATACTCCTATACTCTGAACCTCATTACTATAATTTGAATAGGATAAAGCCCATCAATCCTTTGTTCCAAGCACTTATATAAATACTTTTCTATACTCAACATATTAGTAACATTTTTTGCTAAATGATTACAAAACTAGCTGTCTTAACTTCTGTGTGAAAGCAATTTCAGAAGCAGTGGTGCTAGCAATTAATGTAACTACAGCTGTTATACCAGCAATGATCAAGTCCACTAGCCCCAGCTTATATAACACTTTTTGTTTCAAATATATATATCCAGACACAGTAAAAATTAATTCTTTCAAGTATAGAAAATATTTAATAAATCAGTCTTGGCTCACAAAACTGTTCAAGTAATAAGCCTGGACTTATCAGCAAACATTTTCCAAGTAAGGCAGGTGGTATTATAAATTTTAATGCTCCTGACCCCACTCAGAGAAAAAATCCAGTCATTTGTCCTTCTTGTCTGAAAGGGTACCACTATAGTAAGAGTGTTAAACTAGCTTTCATAAAAATGGCACTACCTTCTCTGATTCTAATGTAATAACTAATAATACAGCAATCTTATCAAACCTAGGAAACTGTGTAAGGAACCTACCTCAGGCTCCTAAAACAGAGGAAATTCCACAACCTAAGACAACCAATCCATTTTTTGATGTAGAATTATCCAACAGCTGCAGCAGATAACCACTGGCAGTATAGGACAGAACCTCCACAAAAATATTTACTCATGAAGCCTTCTCAAACACGCTACCTTAATTATTAAGATCTTAAAACAATTTTCTTCACACAAGAAATCTTTGCATAACAAATGGAGCTAATGATAATAGTTATTGTCTTTTAAGTACTGAGGACAAGCCCCTTTTTAAAAAATCTGTGTCACTGTTTTATAGCTATTTTACAATTTTAGCCATAACTTTTAAAATTGCAAATCTTGCTTCAATTTAGTAATTGCTTTTTCTCTATTGGACATGTTCAAGTTCATTCTATGCTTTCTGGTTGTATGCATGAAGGTAAGAATAAATTTAATTCATTGAAAATAAATCATTGCTTGTATGGAAAAGTAACTTAGCAAAATCTTACAATATCATCAAATCAACTCTGCACTCAAACTGCTGCTGGCGAAATTCAATACAATTCTCAATCAAGTTCTCTTTGTGTTGTTCTAGTATCTTTGAAGTTGAGGTCATCCTATAGTATTACTTGTCTAGTAGAAATCACATTATTGAAGAAGCCTGACTCTTATTCCAGAAGTTATCAAATAGAAATATTTTTGTGCTTTTAGTAGCTATGGGCCCCATAGATTCATGTGTGAGTGCTTCACCCATACTGAGTGGTCTTTTGGAGTATGTGTGGCCTTCCTAGAGTTAGTGTGCCCCCCCGCCCCCATGCAGGGTTGGTTTAGAAGACTGAGAAGCTCAATTTTGCCCAGGGTTTTCAATTCTGCTGTCTGTGGATAAAAAAATAGTACTCTCTGCTCCTTGGGAAAGAATATATTTGACTGTACATGGCAATGCTTCCCATCATGTTGAAATGGAGAAGATCTCTAACATAGCAAGTAAGCTGTAGTTAAATGTTTTCCTTTATGAGGCATATTATGGTCATTGTGTGTCTGCACATCTACCAAATGCAAGGAAAACACAAGTTGATATAAGAGAAAGGTTACTTGCTGTGTTAGGCTTTGTTTTGTATTTGGAGAAATATTGATTTTGGAACTTTTTTTAGGAAAGCAAGCAAAAAATTTTTAGTGCTGATTAATGGACCAACCAAAGAAGAATTGGAAAAAATGTTACTGAGTATAATTTGATCTTTGTATTCCTGGCACAATTGGACACAGTGGAAAAGAATGTTAGTATGTTTCCTAGAAATTGCTCTTGAGATATCTTGGGAAAGAATGATGCTGCATTTTGATCTTGTTCAAAGAGTGTGCCTGAAGTTAAAGTGTAGAGTTATAGATATATTCTATTGGCAAAGAAAATTACAACACAGCCTCTTTTTTAATGACATGTGGTCATTAGTGTGTAATCATATGAAGACATATAAAGAAAATTACAAAAACAAAATCACTGAGAAACAAAAAAATAAAATGTACAGATTGAGGACAAAACAAGTACTAAATACCACTATTAACCCAATTGCTGTGTTCAAACACATACAGAGATTATAAGAGAGCCTGATGCTAAATGCAATAAAGGAGTGAAAATCTCTGGACAAAATTGCAACCAGCTATGCTTCCAATTTGTGAAAAGGAGTTTAAGACCATCAGCTTTGTTTACAGATTGAGCTTCAGGATATCCAAAATTAGAATGTAAATGAAAACAATATGAACAGAAAACTGGTGAAGATTTAATTTTATGGGGGGAGCCATGTTCCAGTCGTTGTATGCATCCTAACTTGGCAGGTTCAGCCATGTGGTTCTGGCATTAAGAGTCAAGGATTGAAGAAAGTAATTATGGCATCTTTCTTTGTGACTGAGGACATCTGTTAAGGCCAGGATTATATCAGGGATATCTGTACAAAGAGTCTTAACGGAGCCATTATGTAAAACTCCAAAAGAGAAGCCTAGATTGTCTCATGATATTTAAGATGTCAGAGGAATAGAATAACTGCCCAGGAGCACTGCTAACAAGGAATGAAATAGCCCCAGAGAAAGATGTGTTTTGAATTCAACAGAAATAAATGGAATTGAAGATATAAAGAACATTCTGAAATCTGACATGAAATTGTAGAGTTTGGAATTTGCTTAGGTTGTTTTTCATCTTGTCTTTATCTAATATTTTCTGACTATATTATTTTTCTCAAATTTGAAATAGTATTGTAAATTCGTGGCCATTATATGTTGAAAGTATGTGTTCTAGGTTTTTAATTTTAGTTTCCATGGGATTATATTGCACATATACATTAATTTCAGAAGAGACTTTGAATTTTGAGCTTCTAACAAACTTGAGGCTGTTTTAGAGTATGGGAAATATAATTGGACTAAATGCATTTTGCACTAATTTATGGCTACAGCCCTATCAGTGCCAAGGAATGGAATGTAGCGGTTTTTACAGGAATGGTCCCGTAAACTATTCTCTTTAGATATTTGATTATACTGAGCGTCACTATAAGGATATGTGGCCTTGTTGAAGTAGGTATGGACTTATTAGAGGAAGTGTGCCATTCTGGTGGTAGGGTTACATGTTTAAGAAGAAAAAGTCTAGCCAGTGTGTACCAGTTTCTACTTTTGCTGCCTGTAGATTAAGACGTAAAACACTCAGATAAATTTTTAGACCATTTCTGCCTGTATACTGTCATGGTTCCTACAATGACAATAAGACTAAACCCCCAAAATTTAAACTAGCCCCAGTTAAATGTTTTCCTTTATGAGAGTAGCTATGCTCATTTTGTCTTCTCACAGTAATAAAACCTTAACTAAGAATAATTCCCTCTTATATAAGGGTTGGACTTCATGCTGACCTTCACTCTCTTTACTGGAGTTATTATTCACTTGAACATTCACAGATCATTACATGTTATTATATTTAGAATGAGATCATAGATATAATTTGCATCTTATCTTGAAAATTCACTTTTTCTGAGGTCATTGTTAACTTTTGATTCTTATTTAATTCCCTCTGCTTTTTAGCTAATTTTTTTAGCATTGATAGAGAAGAAAAATATACACTATGAAACCTTAATGACTTTTTTGTTGTTGTTTTGTTTTGTGATCAACTCATTTTAACAGAGAAATTAAATGATATTTTTGTCCGTTTGAATTGGCGGCCTTTCCGAGTAAAATGCATTTATTCCACAAAAATAACAATTTT
This sequence comes from Grammomys surdaster, assembly GCF_004785775.1. Lineage (NCBI taxonomy): Eukaryota > Metazoa > Chordata > Mammalia > Rodentia > Muridae > Grammomys > Grammomys surdaster. The sequence continues at coordinate 5,477 of NW_021617240.1, read as the reverse complement.
AATTTTAATTCAACAGATTAAGGGATGTTTCAGATAGTAGAACATTCCATTTGTGAGGAACTGAGTTCACAAATCTCAAAAGAATATGCGTATCTACATGTAATCCAGTGATCATATAGAGGGTAGAAGAGAGAAAAAAAAAAGAATCTCCACAGCTTTTTTTTTTGTAGAGATCCAGGCATATGTGATGAAAAATAAAGAATTCCAGCAGGTAGATATGCTGGTGGAAGACTTTTTCTCCCAGTAGTTTAGAGAAAGAAACAATTGAGTACTTCTGAGTTCAAGACCAGCCTAATATACACAGCAACTTATAGTCAAGTTATAGATTCTGTGATATTGAGTAACTGAAGCAAGTAACTGAACACTAAATGAATAAAATGCATAAGCACATAAATAAAAACACAAATACATAAATAAATAAATAAAATAAACTATTTATAATAAGGTAAATATCTAGGAATCAAATGTAGGTTGGCTTGGCTTTAATTCATATTCCCATAACACCATACAACTGCATGTACTAAGAGTCACACATGCAAACAGTCACATATATAAACAACAAACACACATAATGATAAAAATGTAAAGTACATGGTGATGCACTCTTTTTAATCTCATCTATTTAGATAACTAGCAGTTTTTTCCATGCTTGTTTTATTACACTAGTTATTCCAGGCAGCCATATGCAATAAATTGTATCAGAGTAATACCTTCAATAGCCACATATCTAACAACATTTACTTTGGAATATAATTTAATTAACATATTATATTTAAAAAGTGGATGAGCATATAATAAAATAGTAAATATTCATATATGAAGACCTCAGAAATCCAAAGATCTAGATTCCAACAGATCTGTTATTTGGGGGAAAATGATTCATGGTTTGTAAACAAAGCGTAAAGAATCAACCTATAAAATATAAATAATATATTTTTTGAGGATCTATAATTGATATGTAGTAATTGTAAAAGATCTTTCATAACCCTAAAACATTTACCTAATTTACTTTTTCTATTCATAGTGAACAAATTAAATTACATGTTTTGTACAATCAAAGTTTAAGTATAAAATTTACTGTACTAAATATGTAGATATGTGTAGTATATATAATCATCCTCTTATGTATTTCTATTCCACTTACACAGGTATAACTTCAAGAACTACCAGTATATTTTGGCTCTGCGATTTGCCATTGAAGAGATCAATAGGAACCCCAATATTTTACGCAACATATCTCTTGGATTTGATTTCTACAATGTCAGATTCATTGAGAAGGAAACACTTATTAATACTTGTATTTGGCTCACAGCTCATCTGCAGAGAAAGGTTTTACCTAATTACAATTGCAAAAAGAGAAATTTCACTGCTGCACTCACAGGAACATCATGGATAACATCTGCACAAATTGGAACATTGCTTCGCCTCTTTAAATTTCCACAGGTGAGAAAATTTGGATTGTGGGAACTGACAGTCAGTTTCCTTTGTTCATATTATAGGTTTCTTTAAACTGAAAGTGTGATTGATCAATTATCCAAACATGAAAGCAATACCCAGACAAATGGAGTTCTTTCCAGATTTCATTTGCTTGTAAGAGAATGTTGGTGTAGTAAATGAATCCAGGTTATTCCATGAAACTTACAGGCTTGACAGAAATTTCTGTAAAATGTAGTTAATAGAATGTTCTTTGAAAATGCTGTCCTGTTATCTATTGCTTCAGCAATGAAATTTTTTGATGTTTATATTCTTCCTCTTCTTTCCAATTTGCTTCAGATTACTTTTGGACCTTATGATCATCTCTTGAGTGACCATGGTCAGTATTCTTCTCTCTACCAGATGACCCCAAAGGACACATCTCTTTCACGTGCCATTGTTTCCTTGATGGTTCAATTTAGGTGGTCCTGGGTTGGTCTCATCATCCCTGATGACCACAAAGGAAATAAAATTCTGTCAGATTTTAGAGAGGAGATGGAAAGAAAACAAATCTGCCTAGCTTTTGTAAAAATGATCCCAGCCACATGGACTTTATATTTTGCCAAATTCTGGGAAAATATTGATGAGACAAATGTAATAATTATTTATGGTGACATTGATTCTCTAGAAGTTGTAATGAGAAATATTGCTCAAAGGTTATTGACATGGAATGTCTGCGTCATGAACATTGAACATCATGTTATTGACAATGCTGATTATTTCATGTTAGACACATTCCATGGAAGCCTAATTTTTAAGCACAATTATAGAGATAGTTTTGAATTTACCAAATTTATTCAAACAGTTAATCCTAATAAATACCCAGAAGATATTTATATTCCCAAGTTGTGGCATTTGTTATTCAAGTGCTCATTTTCTCATGTTAATTGTAATATTTTGGACAACTGTCAAACCAATGCTTCTTTGGATGTATTACCTAGCCATATATTGGATATGGCCATGAGTGAAGAGAATACTAGTATTTACAATGGTGTGTATGCTGTGACTCACAGTCTCCATGAGATGAGATTTCAGCAACTTCAAATGCAACCATATGAAATTGGAGAAGGGATGGACTATTTTCCATTGCAGGTAATAACATTTCTACTGTATTTTATTTTCAGCTCTCTGACCTATGAGACTTGCAACAACACTAACTTAGGTATTGTAAAATTCAGATTATTTTGTACACAATCACAGAATTTTTGTGTTTTTAACCTTATCAGGATGTCAAATAGTTTCAAATGTATGATTTTTTGAAATGGTGTGCAAGATACCAGGATCAAATATGCTTAGTCAAAATCAAGTTAATGTCATCAATATTTAGTGTACAATCTTCTCATGTTAATAGTTGCAATTAAAAACACATTGCTTTATGTATTTGTTACAAAATAAATTAAAACAGGGACACATAATTGAAACAATGATGGTTGGTTTACATAGAAATCATGCCTTTTAATTAATTTCTAGACATCAGCACCGTCATTTTAAAAACTGGAACTCTGAATACATTCTAAAAGCAAGTGGGTTTTGCTAAGTTTCAAAAGAGTTGATCGTTTTAGTAGTCATTGATTGCTTACTTGAGTTTCGTTCAGGTTTTTCCCTGAAAGATCAATAAAAATGGAATGGTATTCTACAGTCTCAGGTTTTCTCTTAGTCATAATTAACGGAATATTCATTATGTTGATGTTCATAGAAGAAATTAAGAACAATAAGACACACACATTACACAACTCACAATTAGTTCTGCCCCTTGGTCATAATGTAATATAAAATTATGTTTGTCTTTCAGCTTAACACTTTCCTGAAGGACATTGAAGTGAGACACAAAAGAGTTCAGATTGGAGACAGGCAATCAATGCAGACTATGACATTCTTAACTTTTGGAATTTACCAAAGGGTTTTAGACTAAAAGTGAAAATAGGATCCTTTTCTGCAAATGCTCCCCAGCGTCAACAGTTGTCTTTATCAGAACAGATGATACAATGGCCAGAAATATTTTCAGATGTGGTTCATGTATTATCTAAATGTTTTGAGCTTATATTACTAACACAACTATGTTTTGTGATATAATGAAGCTTGACTCAAGTTTCATTACACTTCAAGCATCAGTGTAAAATATCATAAAGTAATACTAGTATACTTGTTTTTCATTTCCTTTAATTCAGATCAATGGAATCATATAATGTTCAATAAGTCCCCCATTTTTAAAATGTATGAAGATTTGTTTTTCTCTATTTGTCACAAATTCGGGGTGGGACACTTGGTTAGAGAAAATTTGCTTCTCCAAATGACTCATGTTTTAATATACTGGAGACAAATCTCACATTTGTGATTAATGTCATGAAACAAGATCAAATTTATTTTTTATTGTATGGTCAAAAACCATGACCAAAAAGACCTTTTAGAAGAAAGACTATAATTTTCAAATTGTTGCCCTTTTTATTGAATTTAAAATTTTCTTTCACTTTGTTTTGACTTTTTTTTCTTATTAGTCTTTTGCCTGCCTGTTTTGGGTTTAGTGGGCAGAGGAGTTTTTTATTTGATATTGTTCCTTGCTTTGTTTTTTAAGAGAGGGGAACAAAGAAGACAGACTTTAGTAAGTAGAAGGTAGTAGGGAGGGATGGTTTCTATAGAAAGACTGTATTTTGTTGTATGGTTCTAGAAGTACCAAAGTCTATCAAAGATAGAAGCATGCCATCAAATTGTTATACTGGAGACAGGCAAAGGAAATAGAAAGAAAATGTTTCTACCTATGTATTAGCAGTAGATAAAATTAGAAATCTGAAATTGAGGAAATACTTTAACTTTTCATTTCTCAATCATTGTGCCATAATTTTATCAGCAAGTCTGAATTCTAACAAAGTTTCAATAACTTCCCATATAATGTCACCTAAAAGGAATTAAATACTCAAGTGCTTTAGCATATATGGAATATTTTTTCAAAATATCATATCATAACTTCATTAGCATCCCTTAATTGTCCTTAATTCTCAATATGTCCTCTCTCTTCCAATGTTTACTAGTAATTTGAAATAATTTGCAGAACAATCTGAGGGTCCAGGCATTATATTTGAAAATATATGATCTTCAAATGTAAGAGGATGCTGCTGATGTAATATCCTCTGAATGCAGTAACCATTCAATACTGCAGCTTTCCTCTATCTTCTACAATAGTGACCTTATAATTTAAGTGACTCTTTTAACCTTAGCTAAATTTTTCTATATATTTCTTCCTAAAATATACATTTATTTACTTCCATGATAATTATAAATCCTCTCAAACTGACAATAAAGATTGACAATAATGGTACAAGTTAAGATGCACAACACAGTTGTCATAAAGTACAAAGATAATGTTAGACAAGATAGACTCCAAAGATTCCTATATCATGTTCCTAATCACTAATTGTTCACAAACATTTCCTTAACTCATTAAGATTCCAAAATTTTTAACACTATGATAATTCTCAGACCAAAATTTAAGCACATTTGCCTTCTCAAGGTCATAATCTTTTCCTTCTTTTTTTTAAAATTTCAGTTTTAAAAATTTTTATTGGTTGTTTTACCTCCTTACTTTTCAAATGTTATCCCCCTTCCTGGTTTCCTGACTGCAAACCCTCTATACTATCCTCCAACCACTGGCTTCTATGAGAGTCCTCCCCCATATACCCCATTCATGCCTCATTGCCCTAGCAAGTATTTCCCTACACTGGGCATCAGGCCTTTAGAGGACCAAGGGCCTCCCCATTCATTGATGTCAGATAAGGCCATCCTCTTCCATACAGGCAGCTGGAGCCTTGCATCCCTCCATGTGTGATCTTTGGTTGGTGGATTAGTCCCTGGGAGCTCTGGGGGGCTTCGTTGGTTTATATTGTTGTTCTTTCCATGGGATAACCCCTTCAGCTCTTTCAGTCCTTCCCCTAACTCCTCCATTGGGGTCCATGTGCTCACTCAGATGATTGGCTGCAAGCATCTGTATCTGTATTGGTAAAGCACTGGCA
>NW_021617239.1:0-5400 GCF_004785775.1 Grammomys surdaster | reverse complement strand
TAAGGGGACAACATAGGAAATGTAAATAAATCATCCAATAAAAAAAAAAAAAAAAAAAGAAGTTGTTGATCATTCCAAGGATGAAGACTGTTGTATATAATTAATAATACTAATATCCCAACCATTTTCACAAAGCAAACAACAGAAAAAGCTAGAGACACGTCTGGTGTATTTGTTTCTGAATACTAAAACTTATTTTATTGCTATTTTCATATTTTGTGAGAGAGCTGCTTAAAATAGACAACACCACATTTTCTGTGATAAATTTATTTCTCAACACACGCACATATATATGTGACTATATATATATATATATATATGTGTGTGTGTGTGTGTGTTTGTGTGTGTGTGTGTATTCTGTATGTAATCCAATTGTGTTTTATAAATATTTATGCCATACTCACTTAACCTCAATCCATCAAATAAATTCAGTTATATTTGTATAGCATTCATGGTGAAGGAGAAACTTAGCATATAACTCTCCTAGCTAAAGTATTAGAGAAAATAAATCTGTATTTACTCACTGTATACTAGTCATCTTTATTCTATCAAAGAAAACCAAAAGGATCAGCAGAAATCTCCGTTTGCCAATACTTATTATGTCTAAGAAAATGCATGTTGAAATAAATCATAGTGAAAGTGATTTTGACAGAACTACAGGGCTGAATAAAGAAAAATTAATTGGTTCTTATTTTTTGAGAAATAACTGCATAATTAGTTTGACATTATGATGCTGAACAAAGCAGACTTAGTATCATGTGTATATTTACTATAGTCATTCCTTCCCAAAGAATGATTTTAGATACATTTTTTGTTCTTCTTGGGCTGAGTCCATGTACACAGTTGAGCTAGATGAACACATACACACACACACACACACACACACACACGGAATAGGAACATTCACTATAATACATCAGATATATCAGTTGTAAGGGTTTTATATGGTTTAATCTTATTTAATTTGAAAATGATTATATTCAGCAGATAAAACTGTTTTCCCTTTTTTAAAAAAAATGGGCCGGGCGGTGGTGGCGCATGTCTTTAATCCCAGTACTTGGGAGGCAGAGGCAGGCGGATTTCTGAGTTCGAGGCCAGCCTAGTCTACAGAGTGAGTTCCAAGACAGCCAGGGCTACACAGAGAAACCCTGTCTCAAAAAAAAAAAAACAAAAAACAAAAAAAAAAAAAAAACAGGAGCAAACAGTTAAATTAGCTGAGATTATTCAGTTATAACCAGAATTAGAAAATAGCTAAGTTGCTCTCAGAAGATTCAGTTCCTACCCAGTGGATAACTAGCACTCCAAAGAAGAGATTCAACAACAGAGACAGAAGGAAAGAAAGTCTTATGCACACAGAAATCCCAGAAACCCTATTTTCTTTCTACCACAAAGGCTAGAACTGAGTCAACGGAATCTTTACAGAATCCTCATGAACTAGCCCACTAGCCCACACACTTCCTTCATTTGTTTACTGTACTCACTATTGAAATGAAAAGTTCTAATCTACAGGTGACACATCTGAATGGGGACTGCAATTTCTACATCATATCCATGAATCTTTAATATTAATATTGAATGCTGCCAGTTTATTCTGTAGACAAACATCTGATAGAGTGGACTTCCTTTTCACAACCCCAAATGGGGCTATGTACTCACTTACAGGTTCATCTAACCCAGTAGATCTGCATCTCACTTGTTCCTATAGCACTAGGACCTCAATTTACTGTGACAAATAACATATTGCATTAATGAGTATTAAACCAGACCAATGTCTACTTCTCTCTAGCATAGTTATCTAAATACTGTGCTTTAAGGTGTGAGTCACTGAAGTTTTCACATGTAATAGTACCCTAGAACACATTTATTCAGCTACAAGTGACAAAAAGTCTTTTATTTCAAACAGCAATTTCCAGATGTTTTAAAAGGATTCATAAAACTCAAGCTTAAAGCTTCCCACAATGTAACAATTGTCTAGAAGACATCAGCAGCAAGCCCTGATAATTCGACTTTACATTGGTCTTTTGATCTTTGTTCTCTCTCAGTATCTGTCCACGCATTTCTTTCATAGTTACTTAACCTCACACACATGAAGTTACCTAACCAATGGCCTTCATGAGCTAACCTCAGATCTATCAAGTGTCTGGTTCAATTTCTACATGTTCATGTTCTAAATCTTTGGTGCAAAAGTCTGTTGGGTGAAGCTTGAGTCAGATACTATCAGTGGATTTGTCAGCTTAACACAACCTAGAATCACCTGGGAAGAGAGTCTTATGATGAATTGTCTACATGCCTGTAGACAAGTCTGTATGGAACCATCTCCATTAAACTAATTGATGTGTGGAGACCCAGACTAATATGAGTAACATCATTCCCTAGGAAAGTGGCCCTGAACTATGCAAGAATGGAGAGATAGAAATGAGCACAAGACAGCAAGGAAGCAAGCAGTTGAGCACACAGGTGTTCATTTTTCTCTGTTCTTCACTATGGATGGGATATGACTAGCAGTTTGAAATTTCTGTCATGACTTCCCTGAAACGAGGGACTATAGCATGCGATTGTGACCTGAAATAAACTTTTCTCTCTCCTATGGTGCTTTAAATTGTCTACTCAGCAGAAAGCATGAAAACACCTACTGAGAAAAGATACGGCAGACAAGTGCTTCAGAATAGTGTGGGGGCAGAAAGAGGCCGACATCATAGGGTTTCGAATGGCTGGAATCATGAATGCATACCTGGAGAAATGATCCTTCTGGAGCCTTTGCCATTTACACCAAGTGTTGGCTATGTGCTCATGTGTAATTTCCTTTTTCTGGAAGTACATAAAGCACTTGAATGTGGGTTCTCATACCTGTAATTGTGCAATTCACAGGGCTGCAGTGGATTTGCCACAGGGTTGAAGGCAGCCTGGGTTTAACAGTAAACTTTCGGTTAAACCTGGGATCCAGAATGAGATCACATCTCAAAAAAAGAAAAGAAACAAAGCATCCAGGTTGATTGTCCACACCTGTAAATACAGACCTTGGGAAGCAGAGACAAAAGGATCAGATGTTCAAGGTCATTCTGGGGTGCATGAGGAATTAACGACTAGCAGACAATTCCTACATGCTGGGAGGGAAAGGGAATTTTTCTGTAAAGGTGTAGTGCCTGATAAGTCAACCAGGATTCAGAGGAGGCAACACATTTAAGAACTCAGTTGAACCTCACAAACTGGCCTTGATTCTGCAGCAAGGACACAAAGTTGGATAGGGAAGGCAGTGAAGAGTGAATCAAGGAAGAGTTGGGAAAGGAGAATGGAAATGATTAAATACATTTTTCAATTTCTCAAAGAATTATAAAAACAAAAAAGGCTAATCTGTGCTACTCTGGTCTGTGTCAAAAGAAAGACTGAAGGAAAGTTTTGTGTGTGTGTGTGCGTGTGTGTGTGTGTGTGTGTGTGTGTGTGTGTGTGTGTGTGTGTATGAGAGAGAGAGAATGAAAGAGACAGAGAGAGAGAGAGACAGAGAGACAGAGAGAGAGAAAGAAAGAGATAGACAGAGAGACAGAGATACAGAGAAACAGAGAACAGCAACTTGTAGGAAAAATAAACTATAATATTATTTTGAAGATCACATATTTGAAATAAGGGAACAAAAAGTGTTCGCTTCTGTTTTTATCAAGTAATCTATATACAACACAAATGCATCTAAACCATTTAAATACTCTGTGCATTTAAGCTCCACATCAACTGTTCTTATTCAATAAAAGCTAATTCAACATACTTACTTGAGGAAAATATCACATGAATGTATAATGTATACTTTAGATCTATTTATGAGGTAGGATTTCATGTAGCTCAGGTGGGACTCAAATGGGCTATGTAGCGTAGGGTGATTTTGAACTTAAAATTCTTCTGTCTCACCCTCTTAGTGTTGCAAGTATCAGCACACATAGCTTATATAGCACTGTGGATGAAGTTGCACCTGCCAGCTGAGCACCAACTCTTGACTTAAGCTTTAGTTAACTACAACTGGAGATATGGGATTATAGAGATTCGATTCTATCTGCCATGCTGTCACTAACTGGGTAGTTACAACACAACCAAAACCAAGGAGTCTAGGTTTTTAGTTTCTGCATTTCAGGAAAGGGGTCTCACTGTGTACCCTCACACTCCCTGAATCCATTCCTCTCTGTTGCAAGCTCCTGAGTGCTGAATTTGAAGACTTTCACCAGCCTGTTCCATTACTTTATATTTTTTAGAGGGAAAAGTCAAATAAATGCCTTTACCTCATAAGACAGAGCCTTAAGAATTTCAGGAAAGGCAGTTCCTGAACCTCAACTTCTAGAAAAGTCTTAGTTATCTAAATGTCATTCACAAGTTAAATTAAGGATGATTCAAAAGTAATAGGAGCACATTCTCCTATGTATTTGAATTCTCTGAAATATCACCTTGATAGACCAGTCAGACAACATGTTCTCAAAAGAAGTACCCATGATTGCCATTGAATGTCATCAGGTATACAGTTTGATTTTGGGGTTCAGTGAATATTTAAAATTTTGAAATTCTTCTTCATCCTTGAGAGTGAACCAGCAAAACTACACTTTTAGTGTTTTTGAGCTTTTAAGGACAGACACTTCTTTACTTTGCAGAGTAATTTGATGTTGTAAGATTGCTTGTGTAATCAAAGTCATTCGATGCTAACATGAACATCTGATATGTGACCTTTAGAATGGCTGTCAACACCTAGAATAACCTCTTCTCATCACTTATAAATATACAGAGCAGTGAGAAGAGACACAACCTATCATGTATTTGGTACGCAGTTATTTCAGACATTAAAGAAATTTCTTCCGGCCCTTGTTAAATGTTGCTGCTCAGTGTTTAGAACAATGCTGGCCTCTTCCTCCCACTAGAAACCATAGTAAGGATTGAGCTTCTCTTCTTTGCAAATTGCCCCGTGCCTGAATTTGAATCTTCTTTTGCTTTTCAATGACAATGCAATAGCTCTAATGCTCCTTTCCTCTTATGATGTATGTTTAGGTCATTTGCTCTGAGATACTATTTGTTCTATCATCTATCTATCTATCTATCATCTATCTATCTATCTATATCTATTCTTTAAATCATAGCTACTTTCTTCTTTTATGTCAATAAACATGGTTAAATGAAAATACTATGGCATATGTCTAATGTCATGGCAACTTAGATGGAGTCTAGATCTTAAGCAGCACAGATAGCATCCTTGGGATATTTTCTGATAATGCATTTGAGTTTGAGCTAACATGTTATTGAGGGTCTTTGGACTTCTTTTTCTATCTTTTTTTTTTTCTTTTTTTTATTTACTTATTTTTATTTATTTATTTTTTTTGTAACGATATTTTTTTTATTGGATGATTTATTTACATTTCCTATGTTGTCCCCTTA
>NW_021617238.1:0-1307 GCF_004785775.1 Grammomys surdaster | reverse complement strand
CACACGCTGGCCTAGTGGGATTCACTGGAAGGTCCCAGATTGGTTGAGTATACAGGAGGGCTGGCAAACCAGCATAAGTGTAGGACACACACTGAGATCATGTGCCAGGTAGCATGAGCTATGTAGCCACACAGCTGGATAGATGGGCTTCCTTGCTCTGACTAGAGCAGAACCATGGCAGGGCCTGCCTGAGCCCTCAATCTGTACCTTTGGTTTCAGCTGCTTCTCTCTCTTGCAAGTCACAAGCAGTATGAAGCACTACTCTTGGCTGCCAGCTTCTCTTCCGCTTTGTTCATGTTACAGACAGGGCATACCAGAATCTATTTTCCTGCTACCTATGACCTGGACTAGGAACAGGAAAACATCAGATCCCTAGGCCCGGTCTTCTGACCATTCCTATAGGGCATCAGGGATATAGTTTAATGTTGGATTTCCTGTTCTTAGGAGCCAAATTAAACCTGTTAGTCCAGTGATCTTATGAAAGATGATACTCTGGGAGTCATCTAAGACAATCTTACACTCAACCCTTCCTGCTGGCTATTTCCTGGTCAGTCAATTCCTCTGTGGTGTTGAAGAGCAAGGAGCTAAGTAAGGACCTCAAAGTCACCCTAAGACCCCATCCTATTCTCCAAACCCTGAGCGGAACTTAAGGTTGACCTGAGAACTGCTCAGGAGTCCACACTTGGGCCCCACCAGAAAAAACAGTAGATCAAAGCTGAAATGGTCTTAGGAGTTTGAACCCTGACTCAACACTGCTTTGTCCAGAGAGTATTTTACACACTATACTGTATCCTCAGGACCAGAGACAGAGCCACTAAGTGAGTGGCAGGATGTGGTGTGCAATTAATAGCCAATGGCATCGTAAGTGGCAAGCTGCATGGAAACCTCTAACCCAGACTGCTGGGCGGGGCCAAGATCCAGCAAGGAAAGCTTCCTAAGAGAAAACTATTCCCAAGAGAATTACAGCTCAATAACACGGATGCTCTTAGACAATTCTTTCTGAAATAACTCGTGCATTTTTTTACCTTCTGAACTGGGAACTTATAAACAATATGAGGTCAGATAAAGTGGCAGCCTACAGAACTGGAAAGGATTTTTACCAACTACGCATCTGAAATAGGGCAAATATTGACAATGTATGAAGAATTTTAAAATCTGGACATCTAGAAAACAACCCAATTTTTAAAAATGAAGTACATACATACATATAAACAGAATTCTCAAAAGAGGAATTGCAAATGGCTGAGAGTCAAAGAAATGTTCAACACCCTTAGTCATCAAGGAAATGCAAATCAAAATTACTTTGA
>NW_021617237.1:0-5245 GCF_004785775.1 Grammomys surdaster | reverse complement strand
TCCTATTTTTTCTTTTAAAAGAAGAGCAGAAATACAACAAATGTTTTAAGCACATCAGTTTCCCCCAAAACAAACATTCATAATGACTTTCTGGGAAACTAAGCTGAAAGGTTGCCTAGACACCTGAGAAGGGTGTCCTTTCATGTGTTTATAATCTGGTCTGAACCACAGTTCTGCATGTACTGTGCACCCCCTGGTGGTTCAGAGTGGTATGACAGTGAGGTTTATGTCTGGTCTCACACTGCAGTTCATTCATTGTGTCTCTTGTACAGTAATAAGTGGCCGTGTCCTCAGATCTCACATTGCTCATCTGCAAGTACAGGGTGTTCTTGGAATTGTCTCTGGAGATAGTGAATCGACCCTTTATGGATGGTGCGTAGTTTGTTGCACTGCCATCATATTTGATGTTTCCAATCCACTCCAGAGCCTTCTCAGGAGTCTGTCGAACCCAGCTCATCCAGTAGCTACTGAAATCAAATCCTGAGGCTGCACAAGAAAGTGTGAGAGAACTCCCAGGTTTCACCAAGCCTCCTCCAGTCTCCACCAGCTGCACTTCACAATGGACATCTGTAAGTACAGAAAATACTGGTGAATAAATTTCCCCATACACACATTGTTCCTTGTATTCATGTCAACTCACACATTCAGCTTCTATTGCTCTTCAAAAAATTATCTTTTAAAAGAGCAAAAATGAAAATCAAGCTGAGTTCCAACTCCATGTTGAGTAGTGAATAAGAAGTCTTGGGATGCAGAGAAAAGCTCCTCTGCCTGAAGTGTAAGGTTGGGTTGGTCTGCTTTTCATGAGTAGAAAGAAGCTCTATTTGCATGTCTTCCTTCTATATAACATGATATATAGTGGAAGCCAAGAGATGACAAGCCCCAGATCATTTGTAAAAGAGTCAGACAAGTCAGATAACAATGTTAATAATGGAAAAGTTGGTAACCGATTTCATTGTTTTCCTTGAGAAAAACTTTTAATCATCATCTAGTTCCCTCTATACTTGTACACAAAGGTTGCCTTTGATGTTTATTATATATTTTAGTTCTTCTTTCCCTGCATATTTTTTTAGCTCACTAGAAATATAGAATGATTGTTAAGCCGAATTTCAGTGTACAGATCACAATTACACTTCTGTATATTCTCTATATGTGCATGCCCTGAACTCCAAAAAGAATGGCCTCATTCCCAACACACTGCCCCTTAAATTTACTTTCCACAGTTTGTTTATGCCACATCACATCAGTTACCAGTCCTGATCTTAATCAGAGTTCCTAGGTTTGTTTCTCACTTTCTTGAGGCCATAGTGGTAGACATACATGATGGATTTCTATTTAACTTCTCACTGAAAAGGATTCATTATTTGACAGATGCTTGCTCTGTTTTGCTTCTCTACTTTAATGGTGACTGATATTCTGTCTGAAAAATTAAACAAAAGGTTTATTATCATTACTTAGCTTATTCAGGTTTCAATGTGCTTCAGATTATAGCAACACAGGAAAATATTCCTTTCTATTAGCCCAAGGTCATCTATATAAGAAGTAGAAGTCTTAGTATGGTTCAGTACATAATTCCACAAATAATGGAAAGAGACCAGATGATATATGAGGGCAAGAAGGCAATAATTGAGTTCAAAGTTTTTGTATTGAAATCCCAGAATATAAATGAGAAAAACATGAGACATATGGACATTCAGGTACAAATATCTGAGAAAGAATCTACCTGATGATAATCTTCTAACTTATTTCTCAAAATTTAAGAAGAACCAAAGCATTTTACATACACACAAACACACACACACACAATTCTACACACAGGTAGCCCATATTTCATTATATTGAGAAGGAACTCAACACTGAAGGTCCCCTATTCTAGACAGATGTGTGGGCTTAAAAAAGACATGAGAATTTTTACAGGAATCAGGAGTGTGATCAAAAATCAACAGATGACAGGAGGATACAGCATAGTGTCAGCATGTTAGATAAAGTTAATTATCGTTGAACAATATCTTCTTAGAGGCTCAAACTTAGAGAGATTTAGAATCAGAACACCCATTCCACAGCATGTGCTGTATGAAGTTCGCCATGGCATGCTGGATCTGAGCAGAAGCTCAAGCCTACTGAGAACTATGGAGAAGTGGAAGTGCTTAAATGTCTTTGCAATTTTCTTAAAGAATAACTACTTTCAAGGAACTAAAATGCTGTAGCAGGTAAAAGTAAATGCTATGCTTTCATAACAACCTAACATCATTCCAGAAACCCAGGTAAAATTCATCTTGTGGTGCCAAATAAGTGTAATCCCAGCATGCCAACACAGAGTGGGAAGGGTTAGACAGGAAGAATGACAAGAAACTCACTGGGCATCTAATTCTGGTGTAAGTAACACATCAGGAGATACAACAATATACTGATAAGCAAAGTGGGACTCCTGAAATATTCATTTCACATTGTGAAACCATACAAGTGCAACCCCCACCCCCAGCACACACAAACACACAGGCATACCACACAAATGAACAAAATGTTTAAACTGTCAGAAAATTTCATGAAAGCTGGCTTTGTTAGTGCTAAGGCGATATGTGATATCCATGTTCATGTCCTATAGAGGACAAGAAATCATGTTTGATATGTCTGAATCCCTATAGACACAGACTTTACTGAATAAATAAATTTGTATAAAATCTTATAACAAACGTTGATGAAGTACATGGAGTAATAAACTGAATTATTTAAAAGAGATGGCCATATATGAAATGTGATGTAAATAGACTTTCGGTAAAGAGTGGAGGTTTAGGACTTACTAGGGTCACCCACATCTTCCTCTGGATTTCCATCAAATATAAGTACGACTCTAATCAACAAATCTGATCAAAACTCTTATTTTTGAATCTGAAATAAATAAATAAATAAATAAACAAAGAAAGAAGGAAAGAAGGAAAAAAGAAAGAAAGAAAAAAAGAAACAAACAAACAAATAGGGTGTGGTGATTTGAATATGCCTGGCTTATTGGAAGTGAGATTATTAGGAAGTATGGCCTAATTGAGGGAGGTATAGCCTGCTTGGGGGAAGTGTGTCACAGTGATGATGAGATTTCGTTGTATCCTCCTATGCTCACGGCCTACCAGTGAGTAAGAAACCCTTCCTGGCTGCCTGCAGAAGAGTCTCCTTCTGGATGTCTTCAGATCAAGATACATAACTCCAATTCCTCCAACACCATGCCTGCCTGCAAGTTGCCATGCTACTCAACATGATGACAAGAGACTGAACCAAAGAAACTGCAAGCCAGGCCCAATTAAATGTTTTAATTTATAAGAGTTGTGCTGATTGTTGTGTCTTCATCAAGTAACAAAACCCTAACTAATACACAGGGATATCCATGAACTTTGTCTTGTGATTTCAGCGATCAAGCCTGAAACATTCATGACCTCATAGTTTTCATTTTGCATTTTCTTCATGTGGAACTATGCTTCCTATTTTTTCTTTTAAAAGAAGAGCAGAAATACAACAAATGTTTTAAGCACATCAGTTTCCCCCAAAACAAACATTCATAATGACTTTCTGGGAAACTAAGCTGAAAGGTTGCCTAGACACCTGAGAAGGGTGTCCTTTCATGTGTTTATAATCTGGTCTGAACCACAGTTCTGCATGTACTGTGCACCCCCTGGTGGTTCAGAGTGGTATGACAGTGAGGTTTATGTCTGGTCTCACACTGCAGTTCATTCATTGTGTCTCTTGTACAGTAATAAGTGGCCGTGTCCTCAGATCTCACATTGCTCATCTGCAAGTACAGGGTGTTCTTGGAATTGTCTCTGGAGATAGTGAATCGACCCTTTATGGATGGTGCGTAGTTTGTTGCACTGCCATCATATTTGATGTTTCCAATCCACTCCAGAGCCTTCTCAGGAGTCTGTCGAACCCAGCTCATCCAGTAGCTACTGAAATCAAATCCTGAGGCTGCACAAGAAAGTGTGAGAGAACTCCCAGGTTTCACCAAGCCTCCTCCAGTCTCCACCAGCTGCACTTCACAATGGACATCTGTAAGTACAGAAAATACTGGTGAATAAATTTCCCCATACACACATTGTTCCTTGTATTCATGTCAACTCACACATTCAGCTTCTATTGCTCTTCAAAAAATTATCTTTTAAAAGAGCAAAAATGAAAATCAAGCTGAGTTCCAACTCCATGTTGAGTAGTGAATAAGAAGTCTTGGGATGCAGAGAAAAGCTCCTCTGCCTGAAGTGTAAGGTTGGGTTGGTCTGCTTTTCATGAGTAGAAAGAAGCTCTATTTGCATGTCTTCCTTCTATATAACATGATATATAGTGGAAGCCAAGAGATGACAAGCCCCAGATCATTTGTAAAAGAGTCAGACAAGTCAGATAACAATGTTAATAATGGAAAAGTTGGTAACCGATTTCATTGTTTTCCTTGAGAAAAACTTTTAATCATCATCTAGTTCCCTCTATACTTGTACACAAAGGTTGCCTTTGATGTTTATTATATATTTTAGTTCTTCTTTCCCTGCATATTTTTTTAGCTCACTAGAAATATAGAATGATTGTTAAGCCGAATTTCAGTGTACAGATCACAATTACACTTCTGTATATTCTCTATATGTGCATGCCCTGAACTCCAAAAAGAATGGCCTCATTCCCAACACACTGCCCCTTAAATTTACTTTCCACAGTTTGTTTATGCCACATCACATCAGTTACCAGTCCTGATCTTAATCAGAGTTCCTAGGTTTGTTTCTCACTTTCTTGAGGCCATAGTGGTAGACATACATGATGGATTTCTATTTAACTTCTCACTGAAAAGGATTCATTATTTGACAGATGCTTGCTCTGTTTTGCTTCTCTACTTTAATGGTGACTGATATTCTGTCTGAAAAATTAAACAAAAGGTTTATTATCATTACTTAGCTTATTCAGGTTTCAATGTGCTTCAGATTATAGCAACACAGGAAAATATTCCTTTCTATTAGCCCAAGGTCATCTATATAAGAAGTAGAAGTCTTAGTATGGTTCAGTACATAATTCCACAAATAATGGAAAGAGACCAGATGATATATGAGGGCAAGAAGGCAATAATTGAGTTCAAAGTTTTTGTATTGAAATCCCAGAATATAAATGAGAAAAACATGAGACATATGGACATTCAGGTACAAATATCTGAGAAAGAATCTACCTGATGATAATCTTCTAACTTATTTCTCAAAATTTAAGAAGAACCAAAGCATTTTACATA
>NW_021617236.1:0-3379 GCF_004785775.1 Grammomys surdaster | reverse complement strand
GAGTTACCAAACTTAGCTTAGCGTCCTAAACTAATCTTTGGCAACAGAAATCAGGCACTGCTTATAATAATCGGGCCGTCGCGCGATTAAATAAGGGCCTCGACTGGGCTAACCCACCAGAAGTTAGCCAGTCAGGAGATAGCTCGGCTGGTACCAGCTTTTTGTGGAGCTGCAAGAGCTGAGGAGGGGTTACGAGCTATTCCGAGAGGGGAAATCACTCAATCGGCTCAAGGTCCTAGTTGAATAGCAGTTGTGGTTCGGCTAGAGGCCAGACACATGTGCTGGGGCAAAAACGAGCCCTGTGTCCAGGAAGCGGTGGCCAGACGCAAACCCGGAGTCCAGGGGCCCTCACACGAACCAGAAGGTCCCTATGGATTAAAAGCCGGTGTGTGCATGAAATTGTGCAGTCCGGTACCTGGAAGGTGGAACGGAACCGGGGACCTGTGTGTCTGTCTGGGTATCTAGGCCACACGGCAGAGCACCGACTGGGGGAGGGGTGGGCCGAAACGGCACAGCTCACATGGTGGAAGTTCGGGGAGTCTCAGCAGACACGGTGAAAACGGCGGGCTGCGCAGGGGTGTAGCAGTCACGGGCTGGTGGAGCTGAGGCTGAAACGGCGGTATGGCTGTAGTGGCGGGAATGGCGGACCACGTGGGCCTCGGCGGCGGCAGTGCCGAGAGCTGTGCTCGAGCACGAGCTGCCCGGTGCTCCGGGGAAATCGGCTTCCCGGCCCATGCACCAATGTTAGGATTCGAGCGCAGTTTGGACAGACAACACCAAAGCCGATCCGATCCGGTTCCAAGGGAAGGGGTTTATTTGGGGAAGGGAGTGGGAGAGAGGAACGGGAAGATGGCGAGTGAAGAGAAGACGAAGAGAGAGAGAAGTAGAGAAGAGTAGAGGCCGGCCATGACCACGTGGAGAGAGGGAGAAGAGAAGGGGAGAGGGGAGAGGGCAACCTGCAGGTGCTCAGGGTTGAGGAGCAAGAGAGAGAGGAGGGGCCAAGCAGCCCCTTTTATAGTGGGCAGGGTTACCTGCCTGTTGCCAGGTAACGGTGGGGCGGACCATACCCGGCTGTTGCCAGGTGACTCTGGAGGTGGAGTTTAACAGATTGCTAACATTCCCACGTTTTGGTTTAATTAAAAAGAAAAATTAGAAAGAGGTGATGGCGAAGCAGGAATAGGGTCGTTGTGAAATCTGGCTACTTCCTGCTGGCATTGGGGGCGACGTGTCTCTAGGGGGAACCTAGAAGAATGGATATGGGGGATGTTTGTCCCGTCTTAGAAGAGCTGGCTGTTTTCTGATGTCCAGGGTCAGGTCCAGTAGAAGCAGCTGTGTCTGTGTGTGTGGCAGGAGATGGAGCATCTGAAGGTTGCTTCTCTGGAGCTGTACTGGATGCACCTGGACTTGACAAGATGTAGGAAATAAGATTAAGAACACTTGGAGAAAGAATTTTTTTTAAGATGTATATTTGAAACCCAGAGGGATACCACCCTTTATTATAGGTAGTAAGTAGGAATTTTAGGCAGATGTACTTATCTGGATGGTATCCATGAGAGGTAGAAATGAGTGGATTTCCTGTAGCTTATAAGTTTACAAAAGAGATAACAGCATGAGTTAACAACACAAGTAGTCTTTCAACTGAGTTTAGGTAATGAGATAACAGATAATGTCTTTGAAAACTTAGCTGTCAATGTAGTCAGAAGTATGGTAAAGAGTAAACAATCTACCAGTTATATATTATTTTTTAAAAAAAAAGACAGAGTCCACTAGCCAACAGTTCCCGTGGTTTCCATAGTCTCTTGGGTGAAGTCAGTCTTGCTTCCAAGTGTAGAAGCCGCAGGGCTTTTTTCTGTGGAATGGATACGCGTGACATGAGAAATGACTTATCTTGTTTTAGCCAAGTCATTTGACTCAGGGCGTCCCGTTGCATTTGTCCACATACAATCTAGGCTGTATGTTCTAGGATTCCGGTGTCCAGGTCTTCTGAAACCATCTTGGGTTAACTGTTAGAGGCTTTGGGCATTCTGTCGGCCATAAACTTAAGATATACTGTTAGCAAACTTCTGACAAGATTGAGAGCCATAAGGATTGGTTGTAACTGAATAGAATAATAGCAGTAGTAAAAAATCTATCAAGACAGAGCCTTTCTTATCCTGTCTAAGTAAGTTTGGCAGGTTGTATAGGTAGAGAAAAGCACATTTTTGTATTAGCAAAGAAGCATTTTTGTTAAGAAAGCTGGATGGTAGGGCTGTCACAGGTTGGAGCTGTGAGTCACGGTTGCTGCAGGCAGGTCAGGTCTGTGGAGCCGGCAGCATAGCTGTAGGGCGGGTCTTCCTGCTGGCAGCCGGAAGTCGCTGCTCAGTGACTCTGGTGGCTGCATTTAGGAAAAGTAAGCATGTCCCGTATCACCACAACCTTAGTTGTTTTTGTAGCGGCGCCAGGCGGCAGGATGTAAGGGGACAACCCAGAGCAGAGCTAAGAACCATAGAGGGAAGGGACCAGGCGAACCGGCTGACCGATCGCAGAGGAGGCGAGGGGAGCTAGCTGGGCCCTGGACCCGCTAGCTTTCCAGGCAAGGCACTGGAACCTCAGTTCCAGTCGACCCGCAAATGATGAAGGAGGAGGAAAGGGAAAAGGGCGCGAAAGACTAGCCCTTGGAAGAGACACCTGGGGACTATGATTGGAGCCGGTGCTCCTGAGACAGAGAGGACAGTCTGTCCAGGCCTGGCCTGGGGTACTCAGTAGCGAGAAACTGTCTCGAGAGGAAAAGGGGAAGTGTCTCATCTAAGGGGAGCCATCCTAGAGAGGTTCAGGGAAGGACAGGGTTCACTCTAGCTCAAGGAATCTTTCCTGGGACCATGTGGAGGGTTACTCTGGTCAGTGGGGGATGGTGAAGCTTACCAGTTCTGGCTAGTGTGTGTGTGGAACCTGTAGACATCCGCTAGAGTCACAGTAATTCCCCCATTTTGGTTTAATTAAAAAGAAAAATTAGAAAGAGGTGTGGGGCAGAACCTTGGGTGGGGAGCAGCTGGAGTACATAGAAGGAGAGTAACGGAGGTAAATAAATGCATGGATATAGGGGATTTCCTTCCATTTACCGGACTGCTGGCAATATGTATTAAGACTCCGTAAAATAATGGGGTCTAGGGTGCCATTACGTGGCCACGTGGTCATCCCATTGTCTAAAGGGTACCCAATCCAGACTTTATTGCAAAGACGTATTAATTTGGAAGGTCTCAACTCAGGCGTTAATCCTAAAGATTTGAGGTTTTTCAGTAGACAGCCCAGTGGGGTGTCAGCCGGTATGGACGAAGACGATGAACCCATTGAGTGAGTTACCAAACTTAGCTTAGCGTCCTAAACTAATCTTTGGCAACAG
>NW_021617235.1:0-2414 GCF_004785775.1 Grammomys surdaster | reverse complement strand
AAATCATGTTACCTGTGACATTTCAGTTAGGAAGTGTATTTGGTTTACTGAAGAAACACTTTTCTCACCAGGCCATGTACCTTATATTGTTTCATATGGAATGTCCAAGTAAGTTGCTAGATTCCAGCAGAAAAGCACTATGGAATGTACTGAACAAAACTCATGTAATGATACATGCATTGCAGTGTATTCTTACTTCCAGAGCTATAGGCTAGTAGAACACAGCTGGAAACACCTAACTCATATTACCTGTGACATTTCAGTTAGGAAGTGTGTTTGGTTTACTGCAGAAACACTTTTAACACCCGGCCATGTATCTTACATTGTTTCATATGGAATGTCCATGTAAGTTGCTAGATTCCAGCAGAAAAGCACTATAGAACGTATTGAACATACTTCATTTAAAGATACATGCATTGCAGTGTTTTCTTACTTCCAGAACTAAAGTCAAGTACAAGAGAGCTGAAAACACCAAATCATGTTACATGTGTCATTTCAGTTAGGAAGTGTGTTTGGTTTAAAGCAGAAACACTTTTAACACCCGGCCAGGTATCTTACATTGTTTCATATGGAATGTCCAAATAAGTTGCTAGATTCAAGCAGAAAAGCACTATAGAACGTATTGAACATACTTCATGTAAAGATACATGCATTGCAGTGTTTTCTTACTTCCAGAGCTAAAGGCAAGTACAACACAGCTGGAAACACCTAAATAATGTTACATGTGACATTTCAGTTAGGAAGTGTGTTTGATTTACTGCAGATACACTTTTAACACCAGGCCATGTATCTTATATTGTTTCATTTGGAATGTTGAAGTAAGTTGCTACATTCCAACAGAAAAGCAGTATAGAATGTATTGAACATACTTCATGTAAGGTACATGCATTGCAGTGTTTTCTTACTTCCAGAGCTAAAGGCAAGTACAACACAGCTGGAAACACCTAAATCATGTTACATGTGACATTTCAGTTAGGAATTGTGTTCAGTTTAAAGCAGAAACACTTTAACACCCGACCATGTATCTTATATTGTTTTATATGGAATGTCCAAGTAAGTTGCTAAATTCCAGCAGAAAAGCACTATAGAATGTACTGAACAAACCTCATATAAAGATACAGGCATTGCAGTGAATTCTTACTTCCAGAGCTAAAGGCATGTACAATAGAGCTGGAAACACCTAAATAATGTTACATGTGACATTTCAGTTAGGAAGTGTGTTTGATTTACTGCAGGTACACTTTTAACACCAGGCCATGTATCTTATAATGTTTCATTTGGAATGTTCAAGTAAGTTGCTACATTCCAGCAGAAAAGCAGTATAGAACGTACTGAACATACTTAATGTAAAGGTACATGCATTGCAGTGTTTTCTTACTTCCAGAGCTAAAGGCAAGTACAACACAGCTGGAAACAACTATATCATGTTACATGTGACATTTCAGTTAGGAATTGTGTTCGGTTTAAAGCAGAAACACTTTTAACACCTGTCCATGTATCTTACATTGTCATATATGTAATGTCCAAGTAAGTTGCTAGATTCCAACAGAAAAGTGCTATAGAACGTATTGAACATACTTCATGTAAAGATACATGCATTGCAGCGTTTTATTACATCCAGAGCAAAAGGCAAGTAAAACACAGCTGGAAACACCTAAATCATGTTACATGTGACATTTCAGTTAGGAAGTGTGTTTGGTTTAAAGCAGAAACACTTTTAACACCTGGCCATGTATCTTTCATTGTTATATATGGAATGTCCAAGTAAATTGCTAGATTAAAGCAGAAAAGCACTATAGAACGTACTGAGCAAATCTCATGTAAAGATACAGGCATTGCAGTGTATTCTTAATTTCAGAGCTAAAGGCAAGTACAACAGAGCTGAAAAAACCTAAATCATGTTACCTCTGACATTTCAGTTAGGAAGTGTGTTTGGTTTAAAGTAGAAACACTTTTAACACCAGGCCATGTATCATACATTGTTTCATTTGGAATGCGCAAGTAAGTTGCTAGATTCCAGCAGAAAAGCACTATAGAACGTACTGAACAAACCTCATGGAAAGACACACAGATTGCTGTGTATTCTTACTTCCAGAGCGAAAGGCAAGTACAACAGTGTTGAAAACACCTAAATCATGTTACTTGTGACATTTCAGTTAGGAAGTGTGTTTGGTTTAAAGCAGAAACACATTTAACACCCGGCCATGTTTCTTTCATTGATACATATGTAATGTCCAAGTAAGTTGCTAGATTCCAGCAGAAAAGCACATTAGAACGTACTGAACAAATCTCATGTAAAGGTACACGCATTGCAGTGTATTCTTACTTCCAGAGCTAAAGGCAAGTACAACACAGCTGAGAACACCTAAATCATGTTACCTGTGACATTTCAGTTAGGAAGTGTATTTGGTTTA
>NW_021617234.1:0-1539 GCF_004785775.1 Grammomys surdaster | reverse complement strand
TATGGGGGAGCTGGCTTCCCTGTGTGCCCACCTGGAGGCATCCAAGAAGTCACCATCAACCAAAGCCTCCTCACTCCTCTGAACCTGCAAATCGACCCCACCATCCAGCGGGTCAGGACTGAGGAAAGGGAGCAGATCAAGACCCTCAACAACAAGTTTGCCTCCTTCATCAACAAGGTGAGACATGGTCCTTCCTAGAGCAGTCTGTGTGTCTGCAGTGAATGCTGAAGAGAGGTGGGCAGAAGAGGCTTCAGGCTTGGCTCTGATATTGCCTCTGTTTCTAGTTAATCTCTGCCCTGGTACTGTGCTCCTCTTCAGTTAGAGTGGCATCTGTAAATCAGGATCAGAGTTCCTCTTCTCCAGAGCTTGCCCCATAAATGTATCTGGTCACAATGTACTGAGATTTTCTAAAGACTCACAGAACAGAGGACTGTAGTGACATGGAAGTCTTTATCTATATGTAGTGCAGTTGGGAGCCATGCCAGCCTCACCAAGCTGCAGCACACTCCAGCAACATGCTGCTAGGCTGCCAGCGCCCTGCATGAGTACTTTGCCATCCTTAGAGAGGTGACTTTGGGAACTTCACTCTGGATTGTCCCTCTCAGACACAGAACCAGGTTCTACCTATATTGAATGGGTTTAGGCAGGCAGCCTGAGAGGGCACACATACTAGTGAAGGGGTCATAGAAGGATGAAACTCAAACTTCTCCCCCTCACACTCGCTCCTCAGGTGCAGTTCCTGGAACAGCAGAACAAGGTCCTGGAAACCAAGTGGGCCCTGCTGCAGGAGCAGGGCACCAAGACTGTGAGGCAGAGCCTGGAGTCTATATTTGAGCAGTACATCAGCAAGCTCCAGAGACAGCTGGATAGCATTCTTGGGGAGAGGGGCTGCCTGGACTCAGAGCTGAGGAACATGCAGGACACTGTGGAGAACTACAAGAGCAAGTGAGTTATGAAGAAGGAAGAATCCAGTTTTTTAAAGTGTATAAAAATGGCAACCCAAATGTAGATATGGACTCCATGAATAAGAATTCAGTCTCCTAACTTAATAAAAATAGAAGCCCTAATCTAAACAAGGGCTCCATGATTTAAGAAAGTTTGGTTATGGAGATGAAAATGACAGCTTCTTGTCAAAGAGCAAACTCCCAGTGTGAAGGAGGGTTATTTAATGATAGGGGAAAGAAAAGGAACAAACTAGTTAATAAAAAATATCACCTTTATCCAGATGTGGGTAAGTTATAGGAATGGCATCTGGGTCAGAGGCTGCCACTGATGCCGTCAACCTGCTGCCTACAATGCAATGCACCCTTCTTCTTCTAGATACAAAGATGAAGTCCACAGGCACACAGCAGCTGAGAATGAATTTGTCACCCTGAAGAAGGTGAGCTGACTAATCACAGAGATGCTGTCTCAACTGAAAGACAGAAATGGCCTTACCCGTCTGGTCCATTCTAGAGAAGTGGTGGTCATGGAGACAGAGGTGAATGGTCTCGGCAAGAGAGTTAACCAGATTCTATGTTGTTCATGGTTTCTTCAGGA
>NW_021617233.1:1394-5382 GCF_004785775.1 Grammomys surdaster | reverse complement strand
CCTTGTCTAGTCCCTGATCTTAGTGGGATTGCTTCAAGTTTCTCTCCATTTAGCTTGATGTTGGCTACTGGTTTGCTGTAAATTGCTTTTACTATGTTTAGGTAGGGGCCTTGAATTCCTGATCTTTCCAAGACTTTTATCATGAAGGGATGTTGAATTTTGTCAAATGCTTTCTCAGCATCTAGTGAGATGATCATGTGGTTTTTTTTCTTTAAGTTTGTTTATATAGTGGATTACATTGATGGATTTCCGAATATTGAACCATCCCTGCATTCCTGGGATAAAACCTACTTGATCATGATGGATGATTGTTTTGATGTGGTCTTGGATTCGGTTTGCTAGAATTTTATTGAGTATTTTTGCATCGATGTTCATAAGGGAGATTGGTCTGAAGTTCTCTTTCTTTGTTGGGTCCTTGTGGGGTTTGGGAATGAGTGTAATTGTAGCTTCATAGAACGAATTGGGTAGTGTTCCTTCTGTCTCTATTTTGTGGAATAGTTTGAAGAGAATTGGTATTAGGTCTTCCTTGAAGGTCTGATAGAATTCAGCACTAAAACCATCTGGTCCTGGGCTTTTTTTAGTGGGGAGACTTTTAATGACTGCTGCTATTTCCTGAGGGGTTATGGGACTATTTAGATGGTTTATCTGCTCCTGGTTTAATTTTGGTACCTGGTATCTGTCTAGGAAATTGTCCATTTCATCCAGGTTTTCCAGTTTTGTTGAGTATAGGCCTTTGTAGTAGGATCTGATGATTTTTTTAATTTCTTCCGTTTCTGTTGTTATGTCTCCCTTTTCAGTTCTGATTTTATTAATTTGGATACTCTCTCTGTGCCCTCTGGTTAATCTGGCTAACGGTTTATCTATCTTGTTGATTTTCTCAAAGAACCAACTCTTGGTTTTATTGATATTTTGTATTGTTCTTTCAGTTTCTATTTGGTTGATTTCAGCCCTGAGTTTGATTATTTCCTGCCTTCTACTCCTCCTGGGTGTATTTGCTTCTTTTTGTTCTAGGGCTTTTAGTTGTGCAGTCAACTTGTTAGTGTGTGCTCTTTCCAGTTTCTTTTTGTAGGCACTTAGAGCTATGAGTTTTCCTCTTAGCACTGCCTTCATGGAGTCCCACAAGTTTTGGTATGATGTGTCCTCATTTTCATTGAAATCTAAAAAGTCTTTAATTTCTTTCTTTATTTCTACCTTGACCAAGTCATCATTGAGTAGAGAGTTGTTCAGTTTCCATGTGCACATGGGTTTTCCATTGGTTTTGTCATTATTAACGACCAGTCTTATTCCATGGTGATCTGATAAGAGGCAAGGGATTATTTCAATCTTTTTGTATCTGTAGAGGCTTGTTTTGTGACCAATTATATGGTCTGTTTTGGAGAAGGTACCATGAGGTGCTGAGAAAAAGGTATATTCTTTTGTTTTAGGATGAAATGTTCTATAGATGTCTGTTAAGTCCATTCGGTTCATAACTTCTGTTAATGTCAAAGTGTCTCGGTTTAGTTTCTGTTTCCATGATCTGTCCATTGCTGAGAGTGGGGTGTTGAAATCCCCCACTATTATTGTGTGAGGTGTAATGTGTGTTTTGAGCTTTAGTAAAGTTTCTTTTATGTATGTAGGTGCCCTTGCATTTGGGGCATAGATGTTCAGAATTGAGAGTTCACCTTGGTAGCTTTTTCCTTTGATGAGTATGAAGTGTCCTTCCTTATCTTTTTTGATTAATTTTGGATGGAAGTCGATTTTATTTGATATTAGAATGGCTACTCCAGCTTGTTTCTTGGGACCATTGGCTTGGAAAATTGTTTTCCACCCTTTTATTCTGAGGTAGTGTCTGTCTTTGTCACTGAGGTGTGTTTCTTGTATGCAGCAAAATTCTGGGTCTTGTTTGTGTATCCAGTCTGCTAGTCTGCGTCTTTTTATT
The DNA here is from genome assembly GCF_004785775.1 of Grammomys surdaster. Lineage (NCBI taxonomy): Eukaryota > Metazoa > Chordata > Mammalia > Rodentia > Muridae > Grammomys > Grammomys surdaster. The sequence continues at coordinate 3,464 of NW_021617233.1, read as the reverse complement.
GGGGAATTGAGACCATTGATGTTTAGAGATATTAAGGAAAAATGATTGTGGCTTCCTGTTATTTTTGTTATTAGAGGTAAAGTTATGTTTGTATAGTTATCTTCTTTTGGGGTTGTTGGAAGATTACTTCCTTGCTTTTTCTAGGTTGTAGTTTCCCTCCTTGTGTTGGCGTTTTCCATCCATTATCCTTTGAAGTGCTGGGTTTGTGGGAAGATATTGTGCAAATTTGGTTTTGTCATGGAATATCTTGGTTTCACCATCTATATTGATTGAGAGTTTTGCTGGGTATAGTAATCTGGGCTGGCAATTGTGTTCTCTTAGGGTCTGTATGATGTCCGTCCAGGCTCTTCTGGCTTTTATAGTCTCTGGTGAGAAGTCTGGTGTAATTCTTATAGGTCTGCCTTTATATGTTACTTGACCTTTTTCCCTTACTGCTTTTAGTATTTTTTCTTTGTTTTGTGCATCTGATGTTTTGATTATTATGTGACGGGAGGTATTTCTTTTCTGGTCTAGTCTATTTGGTGTTCTGTAGGCTTCTTGTATGTTTATGGGCATCTTGTTCTTTAGGTTAGGGAAATTTTCCTCAATGATTTTGTTGAAGATATTTACTGGCCCTTTAAGTTGGGAATCTTCATTCTCATCTATACCTATTATCCTTAGGTTTGGTCTTCTCATTGTGTCCTGGATTTCCTGGATGTTTTGAGTTAGGAGTTTTTTGCTTTTTTCATTTTCTTTGACAACTGTGTCAATATTTTCCACCGTATCTTCTGCATTTGAGATTCTCTCTTCTGTCTCTTGTATTCGGTTGGTGATGCTTGCGTCTGTGACTCCTGATCTCTTTCTTAGGTTTTCTATCTCCATGGTTGTCTCCCTTTGAACTTTCTTTATTGTTTCTATTTCCAGTTTCAGATCCTGAATGTTTTTGTTTAATTCCTTCTTTGTGTTTTCTTGCATTTCTTTAAGGGATTTCTGTGATTCCTCTTTAAGGGCTTCTATCTGTTTACTTGTACTCTCCTGTATTTCTTTAAGGGAGTTACTTAATTCCTTCTTATAATCCTCTATCATCATCATGAAAAGTGATTTTAATTCTGAATCCTGCTTTTCAGGTGTGAAGGGGTGTTCAGGGCTTGCTATATTGGGAGAACTGGGCACTGATGATGCCAAGAAACTTTGGTTTCTGTTGCTTATGTTCTTGCGCTTGCCTTTCGCCATCTGGGTAACTCTAGTGGTACCTGCCCTCTCTGTGTAAGATTGGAATCTGTATTTCCAGTTATCTTGCTTATTGCAGAGCTCCTCGGAGTCCAGAGGTCTCTGTGGTCTTATGCCCATAATCTCCCGGGTGGAAGAACTCCTGGGACTCAGGCCACCTCTTGGATCTGGTAATCCTTCTGTTCTGAGTGCAGTGGCTCCTCGGCTGCTCTGAGTGCAGTGGGTTCTCGATGACTCAGGATTCAGTTTCAGCTGCTCTGAGTGCAGTGGCTCCTAGATGACTCAGGATTCAGTTTCTCCACAGGACAGGAGCAGACCAACTCTGTGTCAGCTGCTCTGAGTGCAGTGGCTCCAGCTGCTCTGAGTGCAGTGGGTACCTGATGACTCAGAATTCAGTTTCAGCTGCTCTGAGTGTAGTGGCTTCTCGATGACTCAGGATTCAGTTTCTCCACAGGACAGGAGCAGACCTACTCTGTGTCTGCTCCAGTCCCAGGGACCAGGCAGGGGCTGAAGGGAAGTGGAATTCCGGAGGGGCAGGGTTTGGGTAGCTGCTGTGCCCTAGATGTCCCTGGCTCCCAGATGTATTTCTGGGGCTTAGGGAGTGAGATGGAGTTCTTACCAGCTGCTCTGAGTGCTGTGGCTCCTGGATGACTCAGGATTCAGTTTCTCCACAGGACAGGAGCAGACCGACTCTGTGTCTGCTCCAGTCCAAGGGACCAGGCAGGGGCCGAAGGGAAGTGGAATTCCGGAGGGGCGGGGTTTGGGTAGCTGCTGTGCCCTGGATGTCCCTGGCTCCCAGATGTATTTCTGGGGTTTAGGGAGTGAGATGGAGTTCTTACCAGCTGCTCTGAGTGCAGTGGC
>NW_021617233.1:0-1384 GCF_004785775.1 Grammomys surdaster | reverse complement strand
CGACTCTGTGTCTGCTCCAGTCCAAGGGACCAGGCAGGGGCCGAAGGTCACCTGAGTTTTTAATCTTAGCCATTCTGACTGGTGTGAGATGGAATCTCAGGGTTGTTTTGATTTGCATTTCCCTGATGACTAAGGACACTGAACATTTCTTTAGGTGCTCCTCCGCCATTTGAGTTTCCTCCATTGAAAATTCTTTGCTAAGCTCTATACCCCATTTTTTAATAGGGTTATTTGGTTGTCTGAAGTCTAATTTCTTGAGTTCTTTGTATATATTGGATATTAGCCCTCTATCAGATGTAGGATTGGTAAAGATCTTTTCCCAATTTGTTGGTTGTTGTTTTTTCCTATTGACAGTGTCCTTTGCCTTACAGAAACTTTGCAATTTTATGAAGTCCCATTTGTCAATTCTTGATCTTAGAGCATATGCCATTGGTGTTCTGTTCAGGAACTTTTCCCCTGTGCCCAAGTATTCGAGGCTCTTCCCCACCTTCTCTTCTATTAGTTTCAGTGTATCTGGTTTTATGGGGAGGTCCTTTATCCACTTAGACTTGAGCTTTGTACAAGGAGATAAGAATGGATCAATTTTCATTCTTCTACATGTTGTCCTCCAGTTGAACCAGCACCATTTGTTGAAAATGCTGTCCTTTTCCCACTGGACAGTTTTAGTTCCTTTGTCAAAGATCAAGTGACCATAGGAGTGTGGGTTCATTTCTGGGTCTTCAATTCTATTCCATTGATCTTCCTGCCTGTCTCTGTACCAATACCAGGTAGTTTTTATCACTATTGCTCTGTAGTACAGCTTGAGGTCAGGGATGGTGATTCCTCCCGAAGTTCTTTTATTGTTGAGAATAGTTTTCGCTATCCTGGGTTTTTTGTTTTTCCATATGAATTTGAGAATTTCCTTTTCTAACTCTGTGAAGAATTGAGTTAGGATTTTAATGGGGATTGCATTGAATCTGTAGATTGCTTTTGGCAAGATGGCCATTTTTATTATATTAATCCTGCCAATCCATGAGCATGGGAGATCTTTCCATCTTCTGAGATCTTCTTTGATTTCTTTCTTCAGGGACTTGAAGTTCTTGTCGTACAGGTCTTTCACTTGCTTGGTTAGATTCACACCAAGGTATTTCATATTATTTGCAACTATTGTGAAGGGTGTCATTTCCCTAATTTCTTTTTCAGTCTGTTTATCTTTCATGTAGAGGAAGGCTACTGATTTGTTTGATTTGATTTTATAACCGGCCACTTTGCTGAAGTTGTTTATCAGGTTTAGGAGTTCTCTGGTGGAAGTTTGGGGGTCACTTAAGTATACTATCATATCATCTGCAAATAGTGAGATTTTGACTTCTTCCTTTCCTATTTGTATCCCTTTGACTTCTTTTTG
>NW_021617232.1:0-54644 GCF_004785775.1 Grammomys surdaster | reverse complement strand
CAAAGTTCTAAGTCTCTTTTGAGACCAGGCAATCCCTAAGCTGTAACCCCTGTAAAATTAAAATAAAAAAGCAGATAGATCACATTCTTCTCCCACACCCTGGCACAGGATGTACATCACCATTCCAAAAGGAAGGAAAGGGACCATGATGGGGAAATGCTGAACCAAAGCAAAACCAGAAATCAGCTGGGCAAACTCCAAACTGCATCTCCATGTCTGATGTCAAAGGACTCTTCAGATCCCCAATTCCCTTCATTTTTGTTGACTGCAGAACATTTCTGTCTCTTGGGCTGGTTCCACTCTCTCTTAGCACTGATCTTTGAGAGGTGTCCCATGACTGTGGCATCCCCAACATTTGAGGTCTTCAGTGAAATGAAAGCTTCACTTTCATAGCTTCACACAGAGGTCTCTCTGGGCCTCCATGCATGGACACTCCTGGCCTATGTCTGACTTCAGTGGCAGTTCTTAGCCACAGAGTGGGATTCCATGATCTGTTTCCTGTGTTTTTGACTGTAAAGGCACCAGAACCATGTGGCTAAAGCTGCCAAGTTCTGCTGATTGCTGAAGCTGGAACTTCACCCCTGGTTCAAATACCTTTTCAACAGCATGCTGCTTTTGATAGTTTTCATCACTGCTTAAACTTTAATTCCTTTACACAAATTGGAATCTGAGTTGGTTGTGGTCTTGTTCTGGAGTATGCAGTCCCTGTGCTCTGTTGATCACCAGAGATTTTTATTAACATTTATCTCTTTGAGTACTGGACTTAACTCCATTACATTTCACCGTGATTTTTTTCCTCTCAAACTTTACATGTGTCTTTCCTTGATTAGCTGGTCTTCTTCATGATAGATCTGTATAAGAGTAACCCTTAATAACCACAAGGCAGACTAAGTACTAGGCTGTCTTCAAATCTCTGGCAATGCCAGGAACCCAAAACTCTTCAATTTATTAGCCTCTGGCAGACTTTTCAGACAGGAGAAAATGCAACCGCATTTTTTTTTTTTTTGCTAAAAAAAAAAAATCACAGAATTGTCTGTGTGCTACTAATATTCCCTCCCCTCTGACACTACTTCAGCTTGTTCCCCCTCTCAGTTCAAATCACCCTCAGCATTGTCTTGCATGCTCCTAGGACTGTCCCATGAAGCCACATTTAAAGCACTTGGTTACTTTCCAAATCCAGTGCACGGTTCATATAAAAGCAGCACTGTCAGGTCTGTGACAGCAGTGCCATGCTCCTTGGTACCAAACTCTGAGTCAGTGTCTCATTGCTGTTAGACAAGTCATGATCATGGCCACACTGATGAAATGAAGCATTTAATTGGTGCGTGCTTACAGCTTGAGAGGTTTGTACATTACTGTAATGGTGGACAGCATGGTGGCACACAGGCACACGTGGTGCTGGAGAAGTAGGTGAGAGATCAACACTTGGAATCACAGCCAGAGGAAGAGAAGGAGGCTCTGCAAATATCTTGGGCTTTTGGAGCACTCGTTCCCACCCCAGTGACAGGCTTTCTCTAACAAGGCCAATCCCATAATTGCTCCCAAGAACTTCTACTCCCTGAAGACCAAGAATTCAAATTTATGAGCTTAAGGGGCTGAAAATTGAATATATTTTCTGTTCCTTTTTATTTTTTAAAAGACTGTGTGTGTGTAGTGTGTTTTATCTTGTGCACCTGGCCCTTTAAAAGGTACCCAGTTGCTAGTCAACCGGCTGTATAGAATTCTTGCTATTCGAACTGCTTGACACTATGACCTTATATATTGTTGCCTCTTTGATTTCTAGGAGCAGGATTGTTTATTAGAAAATCAGCTGAGGCTGAGAAAGAGGATTGGGTGAGCAGAGTGAGAGGAGAAGCAGTTGGTGCAGAAGATATTGTTGGGAGACAGTAGAGCCAGGAGGAGCTGACTGAGCAGATAGACTAGAACCATTGTTACAGTTTGGAGCTGCTGGTATTGGGAAAACTTGGAGTAGAGACTGTTTTAGCAGAATGTTGGGGAACTGAGGGAGGAAAGTTTGGGAGAAACATTTGAAAGGGCTTGGCTGGAAGCTGGCAGGAATGATTGGGAAAGAAATTAGATTGAGAGATCTTTCTCTTCTCTTCTCTTCTCTTCTCTTCTCTTCTCTTCTCTTCTCTTCCCTCCCTCCCTCCCTCCCTCCCTCCCTCCCTCCCTCTCCTTCTTTCTTTCCTGTCTAGTCATAGGGGGTGAAACCAGGAGGATAAAAGGTGAGAAAATATAACCAACAAAGTAACAAAGACCAGCTACAGGTCTCTCTGTGTAGCCCTGGCTACCCTGGAACTTACTTTGTACACCAGGGTGATCTCAAACTCAGAGCTCTGTCTGCCTCTGGATATGCACAACCAAGGCCAGGCAAATATTCTTAATGAAATCACCACAGAAACCTACAGAATTTTTGTTTGAGGATGTAAGTGAAAAACTTGTCAACAAATGAGAGAAAGGCTACATAATAGTGGCAAAAGAACATCTCAGGCCATGAATCAGTTTGTAGACTTGGACCAGTTTACAGACACAAAACCCCTTGAATGGATGAATGGCCAGGTTACCCTGAGTAAGTACCTTATAAAGTACCTAAAATGTTTACTGCTAGCCTTTCTCCAGTCCATTCCTAATGGGACCTACAGGCTTTCACCAGGGTAGCAGTCCATACACTGCGGAAAGAAATAATCAGACTTTTGAGGATTTACTGGATACTGGTTTAAGTTAATGCTGATTGCTCGAGATCCTATCAAACACTGTAGCCCTTCATTTAAAGTAGGATCATGTGTAAGTCTAGTGATTAATTAAATCTTGGCAGACATACGATTGTCACTAGGTCCAGTGAGTTCCTCTGGTTATTCATCCTGTGGTTATTTTCCAGTCCCAGAAGGTATCACTGGTATAGATAAACTTATAAGTTTGCAGAATCCTCACATTGGTTCCCTGACCTGTGGAGTGATTGGAAAGGCTAAATGGAAGCCTTTAGAGTTTCCTCTGCCAAGGAAAATAGTGAATCAAAGACAGTATTGCATCCTCATAGGAATTTCAGAAATTTGTGTCACCATTAATAGTCAACTGTCATTCTCCACCGTCAATCTGTCTTGCTCTGCACTGGCCAGACAGGAGAGTTAAAGGGGGATGTGATCAGAATGATTTTGGACTCTGGTAACACAGATATGTTTCAGAGGCTGGGAATTAGATCCAACCAAGCATTTGAGATCCTTCTAATTCATTAAAGTTAAGGAATCCAGTTGTATGGGGCATGCAAACATATTCCATCCAAGAAGAAGGAAAAATTACTGACCCTTCTACCACCAAGAAAGGAGCACAGTACTTAGTTTGTCTCTTTAGATACTGCAGACAGCATATTCCTCACTTGGATCTGTTACTCTGACTCATAAGCCTACTGACTCAGAAAGCTGCTAATTTCCTGTGGGTCCTTGAACAGGGAAAGGCTCTTCAATAGGTCCAGGCTGCATTTCAGGTTGTTCCAAATATTAGATCATATGATCCAGCAGGCATAATGGTACTTGAGGTGTCACTGACAGAGAAGGATGTTGTTTGGAGCCTTTGGCAGGCCCTTATGAGTGAATCACAGAAGAGACTTTTGGGATTTTGAAGCAAGGCTCTACCATCCTCAGAAGACAACTATCTCCCGTCTGAGTGACAGCTCTTAGCCTTGGTGGAAACTGAACATTTGACTTGGGCCACCAAGTTACCATGTGACCTGTGCTGCCTATAATGAATTGGATATTATCTGAACCACCAAGTCATAAAATAGGACACATGCAGCAGTAATCTCTGATCAAATGGAAGTGGTATATAAGCAATCAGGCCTGGAGAAGTCATATAGGCACAAGGAAGTTACATGAAGACATTACCCAGATTCCTATGGTTTCTACTATTGCAAAAATATCATCTGCTGCCAAGCATGCACCTACAGCTTCCTGAGGTGTGCCTTATTATTGGAAGGCTAAGGAAGAAGAGACTAGGGCCTGTCTCTCTCATTGTCACTGTCTGTATTTGTTACTGTGGTCCTTCAAATTAGATGATCCCTATCTTATTGGTCATTTGAATACTTGGCTCCTAGTTCATGCTGTTTGGGGAAGCTTAGGAGGTGTGGCCTTGCTGGAGGAAGTATGTTACTGGGGGGCATGGTTGGAGGTGTGAGCTCTCAGCTGTTCCTGCTGCCATGCCTGGTGTTTGCTGTCATGATGTTGATGGGCTCTTAACTCTTTGGGGCCCTAATCCCCAGATAAACCTTTAAGTTTTCTTGGACATGTTTTATCACAGCAAAAGAAAAGTAAACAGTACAGTTCCATTTTCCATCACTGTGGCTTAATATCTGACAAGACACAGATTACGGAGACAGGGTTTATCCTGGCTTCTTGTAGTCCCTAACACTAAATCTGTCCAAGTGGCAACAGGCCCTTCCTTCCTGTTGCAGTGAACATGCTACCTCAGTAAAATGTCCCACAGGAGCTGTCCAAAGTGGGGGCTCCTGCTAAAATGGCAGCTCCATTACATCTCCCCAGCCTGCTGTCATCACAGGAGCTGTCCATGGCAGTGACACCTTCTGTCCTGCTTCAGCCTGCAGCCTTGGAGAAACATCACAGGAGCTGTCCACAGTGGCAACAACTCTCCAGTCCCATTCAGTCCTCAGCAACCCCACAGAAATGGCAGCTCAGCAAAAGCCAGCTGCATCTGGGAAGGACTTCCCATGCTAACCCATGGGCCCAATGCCGGGGGGTGGGGGGGAAGTGGATGAAAAAAAAACCTATCAATCCCTTAGCAGAAAAATCCCATGACAGTGATATGGCTCAGCCTGCCAAGGATGTATGGAAGGAGCTAGACTTCTTTTATAAGCATCTGGACCTTAGACAGAGTGTTTTCTCTCTCTCTCTCTCTCTCTCTCTCTCTCTCTCTCTCTCTCTCTCTCTCTCCCCCCCCTCTGTCTCTCTTTCTCTCTCTCTCCTTCCCTCCGTCCCTCCTTTCCTCCCTCCCTCCCTCCCTCAGCTTGGAAGAGCCTCTATGGAAGGAGCTCTGGGTAAGTGATGGGGATTTCCTCTCTGAGCTTGCAGGAACAACAGAAGCATCTGGCAGGACACAGGTAAAACAGAAATCTAGGAATGAGAGCTAAGAATCACTCTTGGGTTTGGAAAAACTCAAGAGAAATGCAGACTAGCTCAGAAGAATGGCACAGATAGAAACAGATTTCTAAAGAGCTGGCAGTTTAGTTGTAGAATCAGGCATGTAATAGATATCTATATGGTTAAGAAAATAAAGTTTCCTCGCTGAGCTGGCAGTTGTTACCTCTGCTTATGCCTCTGGTGTCATTAGTAGTATAAATATTAGTTAATTTAAATGGTTACAGGCCTATGAGTAGGAGTTTGGTCTCCTGCAATACAGAGTCATCCACAGTGCAGAGCAACAACAGGCTTATGAACAGGACTTTAAGGCAGACTATGCTGAATACCACATCCTGCATGTCCAAGTCAGGGCTGCAAGCCACAGGTTCAGTGAGCTGAGAAAGAAGATGAAGAGACTTCAGGGAGTTAACTCCAGAGCACAAGCTGTTAAAAGATAAGATAGTCCAGGAGTATAAAGGGTTCAGGGGGCAGTACCCAAGTTACGGGAGAGAGAAAGATTGATGTCCTCAAAGTGGAAACTTCTGGTTCCTTCGAAAAGTCAGTTACGCCAAATGATGTTTTGCTGAAGTACACACAGGTGAAAGGATGTTTTGCTGAAGTAGACATGTGAAAGGACACTTGATGTTTAGAAGAAATATAAATAAAACCCAGCAGACAGTAGACGAGGCTGCATGGTATTGGTAAGCCTTACCATTGATTATTGGTCATGGTATCTCATGACTCCATAGAGAGAAATTCACCAAAACAAACAAACAACTTGTGGTGATGCTCTGGCAGCTTCTACCAGCTTCTGCAGACTTGAGTTGATTGACAGAGTGAAGTGGAAGTTTCTGGATATGTCAGCTGATACAGACTCAAGTTAAGTTTTGCTAAGACAGACTCGTGTAAATTTTTGCTGAAGCAAGACTCCTGGAAGGCAAGACTCGAGTGAGGACACGTGATGTTTGAGGGAGTGTAATAGGATGCAGTGGTTTGCATAGCCTGGCTTTGCAATGCTACATCGGTCTCATGTCTTCATCTTTGCTTTGCTTCATGAAAGAGTCACTGCAGAGAACTTCTCCTGGTGTCCCAGCTGTTCCTGGTCACTCTTGCTGACTCACGCTGATTTGGTGGAGCCCTGGCTGTTTCTGCTGGGTTTGCTATCCTGGTAATACAGTCTTGGACTGCTGGTATCCTGTCAGTTGGAGACTGAAATTGTCCCAAGGAACTACTTCTAAACAGCAAACAGCTGAGCCTTCTGGCCTCTTCTGGATCAGCTACTGTTGCTGATTCTTGTGAACTGAACTGCTGATATCCTGACAACAGAAACTGGATTTGCTCCAAAGAACCATTTCTAAACAGGTCTGCTTCCCCCCATCCTAATAACCTTTCTTTTCCACTACTTTTGGTGGGTGGTGTGCTAGAAGAGAGGTTAAGGATCTAAGAACCCTTATTAAAAATATGTCTTGAAAAATCTAAGCCAATTATCTCAGCTCAGGGTCTCAGGTATAGGATGTGATCTGCCTGTTCATCTCTCATCTCTGTGTCCTTGTGATCACAGATTGTCAGCCTGCACTTCATAGTGATGGAGAGAGCAGAGCCCGGAGGAGACACAGCCCAGGAGTGACCCCTGCAGTGATAGTAACACCCTGAGCCTACCTGGGCACAGCCCTGTTCAAACTCAGCTCCCACAGCCTTATCCTGTCCCACGACATACACACAGCATAGTGACACAGATTCTTGTCTGGAAGGTTCTCCATCTGCCATTTATTTCTTCAAAAAAAAAAAAACCCTAAGTATTAATCTCAATCCATGAAATTAACAAGTAATCAACTCTCAAGTCAAGATGTTAACAATCAAATTCTTATTCTCAGTGTGGAAGTGAGGAGCTGCAGCTCAGGGCAACCTGGAGCTGACAGGATGCAGATGTCCCCTAGTGTTTGGCTGGGCCAGGAAGGTTGGCTGTGGAAGGGAACACAGGCAGTGCTGAGATAGAATCCTGGTAGGCCACGGAAGACTGTGTGGGGCTTCAAAGGGATGATTTGGTCTCCCCGGTAGAGCACTGGGTTTGAGATAGCCGGAGACCCAACATGTGGACCATTGTCTGGTGAGGGACAGCATATATCTACCTAAGCCCCCAGATTCCAGAGCCCCACAAGCCGCCTACATCCCCATTAGCCTGCACCTTGCAGATGCCTTTGGCTCAGAGTAGCTCTTCATCATCCAGGTAGAGAGTGTGACTAACAGATTTCCATATTCATGAGTTACCTAAGGTAGGGAGGGCATAGCTAATTAAGTCATTCCTTTTCCCAGCCCCTCTTCCCACTCCCTTATTTAAGCTAGCTCCCCCGGGCTTTTGGGGGTGTGCACTTCCAGATCTAACTACCACACCATGAACAATAAACTTCTTAAATTCATGGACTCCATGTGCCTTCTGGGACCTGCTGCTGCCAAAGCTTCCAGCCTTTGAAACTTCAGACTTTCTCCTGTATGTGGGACCTGCCAGCTTGGAAAGCCCCCAGGACTCCACCATCCCCCCCACCCCGAGGGTCACTGCCATGTGGTTCCAGAACCACCGCTACACGTGATTTTTCTCACAAGACTGGGCTCCACAATTATTCACACTGAGTCAATAGGCTCACAGGAAACATCAGACACTGTTGTCTAAAGAAAACTGAGGGCTCTGGATGTCACAGGAGAGACCTGAACACACTGGCTGTCATTCAGTCAACTCTAGGCTGCTGTCTTCACGCTAGAGAATGAGATAATGAACCATCACTGTAAAGACAACATTCCAACAACCCACCACTCATAGGGGATTCTGGAAGTTCCTGAAACCCAATCATGCCAACATTGTCCCTCCCCAATCCAGCCCCACAGGGTCACCTTTACAATTCGGGAGAGGCATATCAGAGCTCTGGAGGCTGGCCTAGGGTAAAACAAAACAAATGTATATAGATATGGATATGGATATGTATGTATTCATATCAAGGTACATCTCAGGCCCAAAGATTTCTCTGGAGGAGCTATTATGGATTCCCAGAGCTCTCAACATCTCCAGCTTCACTCCAATGGTCCCAGGACAATCCTGCCCCACCACACTAACCTGGAGCTGGAGCATAGTCTCCTCCTTTTCCATCTGTGAGAAGAAAAGCTATGAGAGTTCAAGGAAGATCTTAACACTAGGAAGATCCCAGAACTGACAGCAGACCCAGTTGGAGACAGTAGCACTGTGGGGTATGGATGGCTTTTCCATTAATGAGGAGAGTTCACTTCTAAAGGAGGCTGAGAGAAAACTCAGACCCTGCCCTTTCTTACCTGCATTTCTCCTTCTCATCACAAAAGCCACCACAGCTCCAATGATGGCCACAGCTCCAAGGACAACCAGAACAGCAATGATTACCATGTTTGAGTTGGTGGATGAAGGAGGTTCTGGGAAGGACAGATACAGGAAATGAAGGTGAGGGTCATGACCCCAGCTCTCAGCCCTGACCAGCTAAGTGTCTGCAGAAGGTTCTAGCTTTCCCTGACCCCAGCTCTGCACTCACACCCTCCTTACCCCATCTCAGGGTGAGGGGCTCAGACAGACCCTCATGGTACACATGGCAAGTATAATCCTGCTACTTCCCAAGAGGCACCACCACAGATGCCCACTTCTGGAAGGTTCCATCCCCTGAAGGCCTGGTCTCCACAAGCTCCATGTCCTGGGTCAGCTCCTCCCCATTCAACTGCCAGGTCAGGGTGATGTCAGCAGGGTAGAAGCCCAAGGCCCAGCACCTCAGGGTGACATCACCTTCAGATCTGGGGTGATGGTTCACATGTGCCTTTGGGGGATCTGTGTGGAAGATTTAAGAAATCCCACAATTAACAAGATAAACTGAAATCTACGCTATGCACATTTAAACCAATCATGACACTGAACTATGTATCTGTTTAACACTTTAACTGTCATCACAGTAGTGACCTGCAGGCAGAGCTGGTCCCCTCAGCACAGAACTGCACATTTTCCTCGGGGACTCAGAAGCTTAGAGGAAATCCATGTGAGCCAGTGGGTCAACATGGGTGGCCTTCTGTGATGTTCTATAGCATAAGACAGATTGTCAAAGAATGGAAGACGAAATGGAAGATGTATAATTTGTATGTGTTTGAGTTGATATCTATATTAGAAATTAGAATCATATGCTCTTTGAAAGGTGCCACCACTGAGACTCAACTACTGTGGTCATCTTGCTGACCAGCATAACTGTCAATTCTAGTGAACCACCATCAGAAAGTTTGTAGCAGAAATGTGGTGAATGTCTGACACTCAGCCAGAGAAAATGACTCCCAGCCCCTGCCTCTGAGGTGACAAGATACAGGTGTAGTCCATAGGATCTCTAGAGTGTGCTGTGCAACCCAGTGCAACACTCACTGGACCACAGTGTGCTCAAAGGGCGTGGGAATCTTCCCTCTCACTCCAGCCCTGGATTGCAGAAGACCCTGTCTCTCAATTCCTGATTCTTGTTCCTGATTCACAAGGGGAAGTAGTGTTACTTGTTGGACAGAGGAAGTGCAGAAGGCTTCTGGATGTTTAGTTCTGACAGGAAATAGCTGAAATTCACAAGAATCACTCCTTTAAGAAAAACTCTGATTTAACTTCTCTAATTATTCAGGTTAGCAGTCTCCCCTGGGACCCTGTCTCTCAGAAAGTGTAATTCCTGATTCACTAGTTGGAGCACTGTAACTTGTGGGGGCAGAGAAAGACCAGGAGGCTTCTTGATGTTTAGTTCTGACAGGAAATAGTCTAAGCTCACAAGAATCTCTCCTTAAATGGAATCCCTGAATTAACTTGTTTAATCATCCAGTCTGTGGAGACTGATACAAATGATAATACAAGGGAATGGAGAAACAGTATCACTCCAGTGTAGACAAAAACTGACTAGAAGCAAAATAATGCCTTCAAAAACAAAAGTAAAGAAAAAAGAAGGTAAAAAAATAAGAAAAAGGAAAGAGAGAGAGAGATAAAAAAGAAAAAGAAATTCCACAGTTTATATTCCTCCAGGGTACTCCGTAAGGGCCCCTGTGACCATTCACCACTGTAGAAATAGAATTGTGTTGTTGAAGGGGTGCAAACCCCACAGACAGGGAGGGATCTGCGAGAATGTATTCTTTGGAAAGTTCTAGAAACTGGGGGAAGCAGGCTAGTATAGGGGAGTCCATGTCTCCCATCAGGTAAAGGAGACTTCTGGTCTGGAGGTGTAAGGGGTGACAAACTCAGCAAGACAGGAGTCAGTGTCCACAAACAGAGGGTGTGGGCAGAGAACTCGGCCTGGGAGAGGCCATGGCTGACAGCAGGGAGCCCCTGCTGTTGTCAGGAAATTGTCTCCTTTTCTCCTGAGACAGACTGGGAACTGTCCAGGGAGAAAGTTGAGCCCTGGGAGAGTCAGTGCAGTCACTGTGATGAGGATCAGGAGACCCAGGGACACTCTCTTCCCTCTGAGACAGGGGCATCACCCCAGCTGAGGGGTTCTTGTTCCCCAGGACTGAGCCCCAGCCCGAGGGCAGAGGGAGGAGCTGCCCGCGGCCCCTGCACCTGTGCGCAGCAGCATCTCCTTCCCGAGCTCCAGGTATCTGCGGAGCCACTCCAAGCACATGCCCTTCAGATAGGCCCTGCTTCTCTCTGCAGTACCAGCCTGCTCCCACTTGCGTCGGGTGATCTGCGCTGCCATGTCCGCCGCCGTCCACGTTTCCAGGTCTTCGTTCAGGGAGATGTAATCACGGCCGTTGTAGGCGAACTGCCTGTACCCGCGGAGGAAGCTCCCATCCGACCCCAGGTCACAGCCATACACGTGCTGGAACGTGTGAGAGCCTGAAGGACCCCACGGTCAGCCCCGCCCACTTCTTCAAACTGAAAGGGAAACCCGGGTCGGTTCTGCTCCCGAACCTTGGACTTGGGACCCGGGACATCTCAGGCCCCTGTGTTGGGACGTGGAGGCCTCGTGACCTCCGACCCAGGGTCACTCACCGCCCTCGCTCTGGTTGTAGTAGCCGAGAATGTTCTTTAAGCTCACTCGGAAAACCTGCTCATTGCTCTTGGCATTCCTTGTCTGCTCCTCCCAATATTCCGGTCCCTCCTGCTCCATCCACGGCACGCGCGGCTCATATTTTGGATTCTCCGCTTCGCTGTCGAAGCTCACGAACTGCGTGTCATCCACATAGCCGACTTCCATGTACCGGGGCTCCCCGAGGCCGGGCTGGGACACAATGGTGGAGAAATATCGCAGCGAGTGTGGGCCTGGGGGCGGTGCGTGGTTAGACCCCGACCTCCTCCTGGGACTCCGTGTGGGTGCGTGGGCTGAGAGGGGAGCAGGGCATGGGGTTTGGGATGCGGGTGGAGAAGGGGTGGAGGGTCCGGTGGGCAACTTGGGGACCTGGTGCCGCCCCTGCCCCTCCCCGCAGAGCCCGTTTCCCTCTCGACCCCGCACTCACCCGCGCGGGTCTGGGTCGGAGCCAGGGTGGCCACCAGCAGCAGAAGCAGCAGGCGCAGTACCATGGACCCCATCTGGGATCCAGGGCGTCTGAGTCCCATGGGCTCCATGGACTTTATAACTAGTGCCCTCGGCCACGCTGAATGGTTCCCTGGGACCTCGTCACCCAGTGTGGATGAGACTTGCCAGCGCATCATCAGTGTCCAGGCAGAAGGACCTGACCCAGGGTAGGAGCAGAAGCGAAACTGGGGAGATGGGGAATCCCCAGCCCTGGGCTTCCCCTCCCCTGACCTCACCGCCTGGAGACTAAGACTTTGCCTAAATCCTGTGCTGTGGACAGAGCGCTGTTTGTCATGGTGTCTCCGAGTTCTGACCCAGGAGCTGCCAGAACACCAGGAGAGACCCTCAGGCCAGACTCCTCTACCCTTCCTCTTCCTTCTTCTCTTCAGAAGTCAGACCCTGGAG
The DNA here is from genome assembly GCF_004785775.1 of Grammomys surdaster. Classification (NCBI taxonomy): domain Eukaryota; kingdom Metazoa; phylum Chordata; class Mammalia; order Rodentia; family Muridae; genus Grammomys; species Grammomys surdaster. The sequence goes on along the minus strand of NW_021617232.1, from coordinate 42,586 downwards.
TCTTCTAGAAGAAAAGCCACTTCCGGGAATACAATGGCGACACAAACAGTTAGGGGTGCAGTAGAGAGATGCTTCTTAAAGCAGAGGTGCTGGGCTTCAAGCCCCACACGGACTCCACAGAGACCAGGCTCTGTGTTCACCAGAGGTGGGCGGCTCACACTGCCAAGCCTGAGTGCAGGACTCTCATCTGTAAAGAGGAGACTTTGCCTCTTCTCCCAGGATCTGTCTTCTCTGCCTCAAGGTTGGACTGAGACTCCTTCTGTTTCTTCCCAGATGAAGCATCTGTAGCTCCAAACCGGTGTGTTTTAATTACAAGGATCTTCTTTCCCAGGCCTGAGATTGTCCATGTGGACCTGTGTCATTGTCTCAGCACAGGAGACCCCCTTGTCCACTGGGAGGAGACCCCTGTGGAGACCACAGACAGCAGGGCATTGATCCCTGTCTGCACTGGACTTTCCTTGTGTCCCCACTTGCATGGTACAGTTGCTTTAGTGACTCAATCAAAGTAGGAGAGGAACTGTAATTAACTATAATACAGAATAATGATGATAGTGTGTTAGAAGTTATGTAATCTCTGACCCTCTCACTCCCTCTCTGACCTTCACTCACACTATGAGCTGATGAGGTCATGAATGTCACAGGTGTGTGGGACACCAGATGTGATCATCCTCAGGCCTGTTCAGTGTGGACACTGGAAGAAAGACGATTCTCGTGCCAGAGAACACACACTGGTGATGTGAGTTTTCATCCCTGATCAGTAGTGTGGGGAAAGATTAAATTTATACATTTCTTGATTCTTTGATCCCTTCAAACCCAAGCCATACAGAATTGCGTAGGAAAGAAGAGCAGAGATGGGCGGGGACTCCTGATGAGAGTCATTCATCACACAGAGTGACAGATGTGCATGAGCACAGGTGTGAACTCCAGTCACCTCCCCATGCAGGTGTCCCCAGCTGCCTAGCAGCCTCAACAGGATTCACCTGCACCTGTTACTGTGAACCACTCTTATTAGGTGCTGTGAGTATTTTCCCTGGGAACTTGATGCTCTTAGGTTTCATCCTGACCAACCTAAGGATGCTGTTGGGGTTAGGCAGTTCAAAAGAAAGGATCTGTCTCCATTTCTTCTTATTTTATTCTGTTTTGAAACAAGACATGTCTGCACAGCTCTGGCTGCCCTGGAACTTACTATGTAGACTAAGCTGGCCTTGAACTCACAGAGATACAACCCGCCTTTTCATCCGGAGTGCTGGGTATCTTAGTTTGGGCTTCATTGTTGTGAAGAAACGTCATGAGCAAGGCAACACTTCTAAGAGAAACATGTAAGAGAGGCTAGCTTACAATTTCAGAATTTAGTTTATTATAACAGGAAGCATGCCAGTGTGCAGGTAGACAGGGTGCTGGAGGAGCAGAGACTTCTACATCTTTATCTAAAGGCAGCCAGGAAGAGGCTCTCATTCCACACTGGGCTAGCATGAACATATGAGACCTCAGAGCCCACCCCCACAGTGATACACTTGGTCCAACAAGGCCACACCTACTCCCACAAGGCCACACCTCCTGCTAGTGCCACTTCCTGTGGGCCAAGCTTTCAAGCATGTGAGTCTATGTGGCTACCTATTCAGTCTACCACACTGGGACTGAAGACATGTGTCACCACACTAGCTTTAGTTAGTTTTTAATGGCTGTGATAAGACACTGTCCCTTTAATTCCAGCACTTGGGAGGCAGAGGCAGGTGGATTTCTGAGTTCTAGGCAGGCCTGGTCTACAGAGTGAGTTCCAGGACAGCCAGGGCTACACAGAGAAACCCTGTCTCGAAAAACCAAAACCAAAATCAAAATCAAAACCAAAACCAAAACCAAAACCAAAACCAAAACCAAAAAACAAAGCAAAAAAAAAAAAAGAAAAACAAAAACACACACAAAAAAAACACACAAAAAAACAAAAAACAAACAAACAAACAAAAACCAAAAAAGACACTGTGAACTAGGCAACTTATAAAAGAACATGTTTAACCTGTTCTCTAGTTTCAGAGGATTTGAGTCCATGATGGCAGAGAAGAGATGTGGTGGAGGAACAGCTGAGAGCTCAGGACTTGATTTGCAAGCAGAAGGTTGAGACTGAGAATAGTTGAAGTCTGTTAAGACCTCAGTGCCTAGCCGGGCAGTGGAGGCACCTGCCTTTAATCCCAGCACTTGGGAGGCAGAGGCAGGTGGATTTCTGAGTTCAAGGCCAGCCTGGTCTACAGAGTGAGTTCCAGGGCAGCCAGGGCTATACAGAGAAACCATGTGTCTCTAAAAACCAACCAACCAACCAACCAAAAACTTTGTGTCCAACCCAGTGGCACACATCCTCCAACAAGGCCACACAGCAGGCTGTGAATAAGCTGTGGTTTCCTTATGTAAAAATTCCAACAGTGGCTGGAGAGATGGCTCAGCAGCTAAGAGCACTTGTTGCTGTTGCAGAGGATCCAGTGTGTGTTCCATCAGCACATGGGGGCTGTCAACCATCTGTAACTTTTGTTCCATGGATCCAATGGTTGTGTACCTATACTCATATAAAAATACATCTAATAAAAATCAAATTTAAAAAATATAATTTGAAAAATACTGCCTCTCTTTCTCCTAAACATCTAGAGTGTGAGGCCAGGGCCTGAGGGCACAGGGCTATTTAGACAACACTACACTATCAGCCAATGACACCACACTGTAGCAAGACAGGAATAGATGATTAAAATAGACTGTACTGAAAGACAATTTGGAAAAAAATAATAAAATTAAAAATGCAAAAGATATTTCATTTTATGGACCTACAGTGCACAGTGGATCACAGCCTCATCACAGGAAGAAGACACACTGTGTGTTCATCTTTGCACTTGAGCCAATGTCTGTTTTTGATTCCAGATGAACAAGATAAATTCTACTCAGAGGTTTGAATGCTAACTTTAACAGACCATAACATCCCAACAACTGGAATGTTCCTGCAAAGAAAGGTGCCCCCTTTTCCCATCTTCCCTCCCACTGCAGACACTCCAGGGTCTCACCTGTTGAAGAAGGAATAGAAGTATCACATTCTTGGGCAACAGCACCCCCTGGTGGAATAATAAAAGATAACTGAGCCTGAACCCTCAGAGTCTGAGGGTAAAGGGGATCCAGGCTGACTGAGCTGCTCCAGGGCCTCCTTCCTGTCTGCACTTCTCCAGGGGTCTCAGGTCTCATGCTGCCCTGCTCTCATCAAACTTACATCCAGAAGAACTTTACATGCTTTTCCACTTGTGGGAAAGCCTACATGAAGACATGGAAGAAGGATCTTCAATGCCCGTCATCCTCTCTGAAGTGGAATGGGAGTTGTCTTTGGGCATTACTGCTGTGAACAGACACCATGACCAAGGCAAGTCTTATAACTGACAACATTTAAGTGGGGCTGGATTATAGATTCAGAGGTTCAGTCCATTATCATCAAGACAGGAACATGACAGCATGCAAGCAGGCATGGTGTAGGCAGAGCCTAGAGTTCTACATCTTCATCTGAAGGCTGCTAGCAGAATATTGACTTCCAGGCAACTAGAATGAGGGTCTTATAGGCAACACTCACAGTGACACACCTACTCTAACAGGGCCACACCTTCTTATAGTGCTTCGCCCTGGGTGAGCATAGGGAAAGCTTCACAGGTGTGCTGCTAGACACAGTCCTGTCTCACTGTTGTAGTAATCCTCATGTTAATAGAATACTTTTAAATGCCATAACCTGTAGAACTCTGAGATTTTCGAAGACCACCTATCTATCCATAGTATATCAGAATAGGCAAATGTTGCTTGTTTCTAGCTATCTACTATCTGTCAAACTTTGGAAACAGCGACAAGAGGCAAAAGAAAGCTTAGTCTTGTAAATAACAAAACTAGTATCTGCCATGGCCATAAATTTGGTTGACTGACTACCCACTTGCATTTCTTAATTATCTTGAACTCTTTGCAATAGTGTCTCTCAAAGACTAGAACTTTGCATTACATTATAAAATGAGTCACATTAGATACAATACCGTAAACAAGAGTTGATGCACGTATACAGTATGTTGCAGCAAAATATAAGCATAAATTTCTCTCAATATACAAAAATCCAAACCAATGTAAAACTATTTGAGACTATACTCTTTAGTCTAAAATTATATTCAACAGTCTACCTTTTTATCCTCTCATTCCAATGTAACCTTAATTTTTCAAATCCTATTTTTAATGATGGTTCTTAAAAACCTTAACTTTCTTTGTAACCCACCACACACTAGAAATAGTGGAAATGAAAGAATACAGGGGGTTTGGGGGGGTAAGTGGACCTGTTTAGAAAGGTTCTTTGGAGCAGTTCCCATCTGTGTTGTCCAGAAATCAGCAGTTCAGTTCACAGGTCTCCAGAGACAGCTCCATCCACTCACAAATGCCTCATTAGATACACCAGCAGTCCAGTTTGGTAGAGTCTGGTTAGCAACATCAGTGATACAACCTAGCAGAGACAGCCAGGCATCATCTCCAGTCAGCAGGAGGGACCAACAGGCACACCAGGAGAAGTTCTCAGCTGAGCCTCTCTCAGAAAAGGGAAGATCAGTGAAGAGACAAGACCCACATGTATTGCACAGCGAGCAGTACCAGGAAGCCAAGCTCTGTCTCTGTCACTCCATGGAGTCCTATTTATATTTTCCAAACACCACGTGTCCTCCACGTGTCTTGCTTCAGCACATGCATTCAATCAGCCTGAGTCCTTGGAAACAGCAGCAAACTGTAGTACACCGCCAGAAGTTTTTTGGTGCACTTCTCTCTATGACACTCCAACAAATGAAGTTCAACTATGCAATGTAAGGCAGACCAATATAAGTGTGTCCTTAGCAAAGATTCCTCCATCTCGTGTCCTTTCATGTGCTTGCTTTAGCAGAACATCCTCTCTCCTGTGTCTGCTTCAGCAAAATGTTCCTTCATGAATCAGCCTTAGCCTTTCTTCCTTTTTTTTTTTTTTAAGATTTATTTATTTTATGTGTGAGCACACTGTCTGCTGTCTTCAGACACACCAGAAGAGGGCATCAGATTCCATTACAGATAGTTGTGCGCCACCATGTGGTTGCTGGGAATTGAAGTCAGGACCTCTGAAAGAGCAGCCAGTGCTCTTAACCTCTGAGCCATCTCTCCAGCCCAGCCTTAGCCTTTCACACCTGTATCCAGTTTAATGAAATATTTCATATGTCTGCCCCAGCAAAACAACATCCAACCAACTTTCTAAAGAACTCTTAGTTTCTACTTCAGCCCAGGAAGGTTGGCTGAGGAAGGAAACACAGGCAGTGCAGAGACAGGGTTCTGGTGTGCAGGGCAGGATGGGCTTCACAGTTCTTCACACTGAGCCCATAAAATCACAGGGAACATCAGACACCTTGTGTCACTCAGTCCATGCCAGGCTGCTCTCTTCATGCTAGAGAATGAGAGTCAGGAACCATCACTGTGAAGAAAACATTCCAACAACCTACTTCTCACACACAGCAGATTTTGGGATCTCATGAAACCCTGTCATGTCCACATTTCTCCACCTCAATCAGGGCCCAGAGTGTCACCTTTAAAATCTGGGGAAAACATCAGAGCTCTGGGAGCTGTCCCTGTCTATGGTAAAACAAAACATGCACACAGACACAGACAGACAGACAGACAGATAGACACACACACACACACACACACACACACACACACTCATATCAAGGTACAACACAGGCCCCCAGAAGATTTCTCTAAAGAATCTATCATGGGTTACCAGAACTCCCCATCATCTCAAGCTTCACTGTAATCACCTCAGGACAATCCTGCCACCCACGCTTACCTGGAGCCAGAGCATAGACTCCTCCTGTTCCACCTGTGAGAAGAAAAGTTGTGAGAGTGAAAGGAAGATTCAAACCCTAAAAGTTTCCAGAACTGAGAGAGGACCCATATTGGAGACAGTAGCAATGAGGGGTGTGACTGTGTTTTCTATTAATGAGCAGAGCACAATTCTAAAGGAAGCTGAGAGAAAACACAGACCCTGCCCTTTTCTTACCTTTGTTTCTCTTCTTCTTCATCACAAAAGCCACCACAGCTCCAATGATGGCCACAGCTCCAACGACAACCAGAACAGCAATGATTGCCATCTTAGAATCAATGGATGGAGGAGGCTCTGGGAAGGAGAGGTACAGGAAATGAAGGTGAGGGTCATGATCCCAGGTCTCAACCCTCACCAGATCAGGGTTTGCAGAAGGCTCCAGCCTTTTCTGACTCCATCCCTGCACCCACACCCTCCTTACCCCATCTCAGGCTGAGGGGCTCACGCAGACCCTCATGATACACATGGCAAGTGTAATTCTGCTCTTTCCCAAGAGGCACCACCACAGATGCCCACTTCTGGAAGGTTCCATCCCCTGAAGGCCTGGTCTGCACAAGCTCCATGTCCTGGGTCAGGTCCTCCCCATTCAACTGCCAGGTCAGGGTGATGTCAGCAGGGTAGAAACCCAGGGCCCAGCACCTCAGGGTGACATGACCTTCAGATCTGGGGTGACGGGTCACATGTGCCTTTGGGGGATCTGTGTAGAAAATGTAAGCAATCCCACAATTAATAAGACAAACTGAAATATACACAAGACACAGTTAAAATCAATGATGACACTGAACTATGTGTCTGTCTGACACTTCAACTGTCATTGCACTAGTGACCTGCAAGTTGAGCTGGTCACCTCAGAACAGTATTGCCCATTTTCTGGTGGACTCAGAAGCTAAGAGGGAATCATACATGCCCAATGGGCCAACATGGTCATCCTTACGTGATGTTCTATAGCATGAAATAGGTAGTTGTGGAATGGACAATGGAATGCAAAACAAGTAATTTAATGTGTTTGAGTTCATGTCTAAATTATAAATTATGGCCATGTGTTACTGGTAGGCTGCCAACCCTGAGACTCAACCATTGTGGTCATCTTGTTGACCAGCATAGCTGTCAGTCCAAGTAAACTGCCATCACAAAGTATGTAGCAGAAATGTAGTGAACCTCTAACACTCAGCCAGAGAAAATGATTTCCTGGCCCTGCCTATGGAGTGGCAAGATACAGGGTACATAGGATCCCTGGAGTGTGCTGTGGACCCTGGTGAAGCACTCACTGGAACTCAGAGGGCTCACAGGGTGTGAGGATCTCCCCATTCATTCCAGGCCTGGATTGCAGAAGACCCTGTCTCTCAGAAAGTCCCATTTCTTTTCACTAGGGGGAGCACTGTAACTTGTGGGGGCAGAGGAAGAGGAGGAGGGATCTGGATGTTTAGTTCTGACTGGAAACCATTAAGCTCACAAGAATCTCTCCTTTAATGAGAACCCTGATTTAACTTGTCTAATTATCCAGGTTAGCAGTCTCCCCTGGCATCTGTGGAGTCTGATACAAACGATAATACAAGGGCATTGAGAAACAGGATCACTCTAGTGTAGACAAAAACTGACTAGAAGCAAAATAATGCCTTCAAAAAAAAAGGTAAAGGAAAAAGAAAGTAAGAGAGAAAGAAAAGGAAAAACAGAAGAGAAAAAAAAAGAAATCCCACAGTTTATATTCCTCCAGGGTACCCCATAAGGGCTCACGTGACCATTCACCACTCTAGGAATAGATGGAATTGGGTTGTCTAAGGGATGCAAACCCCACAGACAGGAGGGATCCCTGAGAATGTATTCTTTGGAAAGTTCTGGAAACTAGGGGAAACAGCACAGTGTAAGGAGTCCATGTCTCCCATCAGGTTAAGGAGACTTCTTGTCCTGAGGTGTAAGGGTTGACACACTCAGCTACACAGGTGTCCACAGACAGTGGGTGTGGGCAGAGAACCAAGCCTGGGAGAGGACACGGCTGACAGCAGGGAGCCACTATTTTTATTTATATCATGACATTCTCTCCTTTCCTCCTGATACAGGCTGTGAGCTGTCCAGGGAGAAGGCTGACCCTGGGAGAGTCAGTGCAGTCACTGTGATGAGGATCAGGAGACCCAGGGACACTGTCTCCCCACAGAGACAGGGGTATCACCCCAGCTGAGAGTTTCTTCTTCCCCAGGACTGAGCCCAGAGCTCAAAGACAGAGGGAGAAGCTGCCTGAGGCCCCTGTACCTGTGCGCAGCAGCGTCTCCTTCCCGAGTTTCAGGTATCTGCGGAGGGGCTCCACGCACTCACCCTCCAGGTAGTCCCTGTGTATCTCTGCTTCACCAGTCTGCTCCCACCTGTGTCTGGTGATCTGGGCCACCATGTCCACTGCCGTCCAGGTTTTCAGGTCTTGGTTCAGGGCAATGTAATCGCGCCCTTCGTAGGCGAGCTGCATGTATCCGCGGAGAAGCCTCCCGTCCGACCTCACATCACATCCATACATGTGCTGGACTGTGTGAGATTCTGTGGGACCCCGTGATCAGCCCTGCCCACCCGCCCCAGCCCTGCCCACTCGCCCCGGCCCTGCCCACCTACTCTGTGCCCACCCTCAGACTCCTCCAAACTGAAAGGGAAACCGGTCCCAGGTCAGTTCTGCTCCCGGACCTCGGACTTGGCACCCAGGATGTCTCCAGCCCCTGTGTTGGGACGTGGAGGGGTCATAACCTCTGACCTGGGGTCACTCACCGCCCTCACTCTGGTTGTAGTAGTGGAGCAGGGTCCTCAGGCTCACTCGGAAAATCTTCTCTGCCTTTTTGGCTCTCCGCGTGTTCCGCTCCCAATACTCCGGCCCCTCCTGCTCCACCCACGGCGCACGCAGCTCGTATCTTGGATTCTTCGCGTCGCTGTCGAAGCGCACGAACTGCGTGTCGTCCACGTAGCCGACAGAGATGAACCGGGGCTCCCCAAGGCCGGGCCGGCTCACAAAGGTCTCGAAATACCGCATCGAGTGTGAGCCTGGGGGCGGCGCGCATTGAGACCCCTGTGCTCGGGCCGGGAGGGTGCAGGGGCGGGGCTCGGGATTCGGGTGGAGAAGGGGCAGAGGGTCGGGTGGGCAACTCGGGGATGCGGCTTCCCTGGTGCCACCCCCGCCCCTCCCCGCAGAGTCCGTTTCCCTCCCGACCCCGCACTCACCCGCGCGGGTCTGGGTCAGGGCCAGGGCAGCCGCCAGCAGCAGGAGTAGCGTGCTCAGCGCCATCTCCCCAATCTGGGATTTGGGTCGTCTTAGTCCTGTGGGCTGCCTGTGGCGACGCTCATTGGTTCCCCGAGATCGTGTCATCCATTGGGGCTGGGACTTGCTAGTGTGTCTTCAGTGTCCGGGAAGAAGGACCTGACACAGTAGGAACAGAAGTGAAACTGGGGAGATGAGGAATCCCCAGCTCTGGGCTTCCCCACCCCTGACCTCACTGCCTGGAGACTAAGATTTTGCCTGAACCCTGTGCTGTGGACAGAGCGCTGTTTGTCATGGTGTCTCCGAGTTCTGACCCAGAAGCTGTCTGGACACTAAAGCTGTCTGGACACTAGGAGAGACCCGCAGGCCCGACTCTCTGTGTCCTCTACTCCACCCTTCCTCTTTCTTCTTCCCTTCAGAAGTCAGATCCTTGACTCTTCTAGAAGAAAAGTCACTTAGGGGAATACAATGGAGACACAAGCTGTTGAGAATGCAGTGGAGAGATGCTTCTTCTTAAAACAGAGGCGAGAGCCTGCAAGTCACACACGGACCTCACAAAGACCAGGTTCTGTGTTCACATTCCATGGGAGACTTTGCCTCTTTCCTCAGGATCTTCCTTCTCAGACTTGGGCCGAGACTCAGACCCCTCCTGTTTCTTCCCAGATGAAGCATCTGTAGCTCCAGATGGGTGTGTTTTATTTACAAGGATCTTCATTCTCAGTCCTGAGATTATTCATGTGGACCTGTGTCAGTGTCTCTGCATTTAGACCCCCTTGTCCACAGGGAAGAGGGTTTGGTATCAAAGGGAACATAAATTTTATGGACCCCATTCTCTATGTTTTGTTCCAGTGTTCTCCGGTGTTTATCAAAACTTGGTTAACATTAGGAACAGTAGGGTGGTTTATCTGTAGTGTGGGATGTCCCCATTTTTAACTTACAGGACCAATAGGTAAATCCTCCATACGTGTTAACATGCTTAAGGCATGATGGTCTGATTGTCAAGGAAAACAAGAAAAGGAATCAGCACTGGACGTGGCATTTGCGTGTATATGAATCATAATGGGTTTCTGACATCCCGCTAGTGAGCAGTCTCCAGTCCTGATTATCTGGTTCTTCCCATGATATGTTTCCATGACATAAAACAAGGAAAGCATAGTGTTAGGAGGAGAGGGGCTAACCCCAGCATGGTGTTAAGGAGGGTAAAAACAGCCATGAGAATGACACAGAAGGAGTCTTTCCGGGGCTTGGGGGTGGGGGTGGGAAACAGCTGCATCGAGCTGTGTCAGTGAGAACATGAGTGTCCTTCCAGGTGATCTGGTTGTGTGCACTTGGGTGCCTGCATGGTCTTCTCTTTGTTTTCTCTGTGATCCCCAGGTATGATGTCTTTCTGACTGGAGGGGTCCCGTCAGATCTTGCAGGCTGGTACCCAGACAGGGTGAGGTTACTCCTCTGGAAAGGTAGAAACAAATCCCTTCCTTCTGTTAATAGGGAATCTGTCCCCCTCCAACACCTGTCAAATGGGTCCTTTCATCTGACCAGGATGAGTGGTATTATGTGGTGGTATTGACTCCAGTGACAGACAATGGGAGGTTTTCTTGGGTGGCATAGATGTTGAACACATTCAGTGTCAATAATGCCAGGTTTAATTTGGTATTTGGTGGTAGGAAGCCTTGTGTTTAATTAATTATTTTTTGAAGTATTTGATTTGTTCTTTCAATGACAGTTTAGTTCTGAGGGTTGTGAGGGACACCAGTGTGGTGGACAGTTTTCCAAGACTTGCAGAAATTGTAGAATTGATGACTGTTGAATGCAGGTCCGGTATTAGCTTTTAAATGGAGTGGGACCCTTATAATAGCAAAATTGGAGAACATGTGATTAATTAAGTTTTTAAATGGGAATAGGTATCAATAGTAGTGAATACAAATTTTTGTGTACGGAGCAATGGGATGTGGGTGACATCATTCTTGCAAGATGGCATTAACCTTAGGGCTCTGAGGTTGATGCCCAATTGTTGTATAGCAGGGATGTGAATTAGGGAGGCACAGGAGGAGCAAGTTCTGAGGATGTGTTTGAGGTATTTTATGGGGGTGTTGAGGAATTTGGCTGTAGCCCTTTCAGGTTAATATGGTTATCTGATGGGAATTCTTTAGCAGTAAGGGGTGACAGAGTAAAGGCCCCAGTTGTGACAATCTTACTGGCTGAAGTGTTGCCATCAAAGAGAGGTCTGGTGAGGGATGAGTGTGACCACACATGGCTGACTAAAAATGGATATGTTCTAGTTTAAAGTATTTTTTAAATCTTAATTAATAGTTGGGAAAGAGGGTCACCACCATGTCTGACATATGAGCAGGCTAGTCACGGGTGTAAACTGACCATATAAGTGCTGTCTGAACATAGACTAGCTGGTTCTTTTCCTGGTATGTTAGGACCAGGAAGATGGAATACAGTTCTTTAAACCGGGGAGATTTATCTGTGAGGGGGAAAAATTTGACTCAGAGCCAGTGTCTCTTTGGTATACTGTATAGAGAGCATTCTGTGTCTCTCCATCTGTAAAAGCTGTGGGCCTTGGGATAGCAGTTTTCCAGCCAAGATTTTCAGGAGGTCTCCTCTGGTTAAGTGTAGTCTTTATTAATTTGAAGTATTTCATAGCTTTCCATCTCCTGTTGAAACAAAGGCAGACTATTGTCTTGATTATAGCTTTAATATAGAAGTAGTAGTGACTGTTTTTAAATCTTTGGCTGAGGCGTTTATCAAAATATGGTCTACTGAAAAGGAATTGATGTTGCCTAGTATCCATTTTCTTACTGTTGCTAGAGGGATTTTAATTTCAGGGAAATTGCAACGAGAGAGTGGTTATACTGTGTAAAACCTAATTCTTTGTCATGGGAAGGCTCAGGAGACATGCCCTTTACTGATCCTATCAGACACATAACATCGAGGGGGCACCAGAACATTTGAAGAGCTTTGTCGTCCTTTTCCTTGTGCCAAACTTTAGGGTTAGAGATGCTGCTGCTGAATTGGATAAATTCCATACAGTGCATTAATTGTTAACAGGGGCCAGGTAGCAGCTAAAGGCATGGTCATTGTAACTAGCATATGGGAAGTACATAAAATGTAATGTCCACAATGGACTAACCTACATGGTAATGGTCATCACAGGCAAAGTGAGTTTTATGGTGTCTTAACTCATATGGAAGTTTGGTTGTGGCTAATCAGTCATGGTGTTTCTATGCATAAAGTACATAAGAAAATGTCTTAGTCACAGTTTATTGTTGTGAAGAGATCTCAGAAACACAGACAACCTTATGAGGGAAAACATTTAATTTGGAACTTTCTTACAGATTGAGAGGTTAGTCCATTCTCTTTATGGCAGGAAGCATGGCAGGATGCAGGCAGCCATGGTGCTGGGGAAGGAGCTGAGAGTTCTACATATGGATTCACAGGCGGGGAGGGGGGGGGAGAGAGAGAGAGAGAGAGAGAGAGAGAGAGAGAGAGAGAGAGAGAGAGAGAGAGAGCCACTAGACCTGGCTTGACATTTTGAGACCAAAGCCTACCCTCTGACTAATGTCGTCAAACAAAGCCACATTACTCTAACAAGGCCACACCTCCTATACCCTTGTCAAGTAGTGCTATTCCTTGATATCAAGATTTCAATACATGAGCCTAGGGGAGGGGCTTTCAGATTTAAATCACAACAGTCCACTTCCAGGTCCCCATAGGCCTGTAGCAATATCATAAGGCAAAAGTGCATTCAGCCCAACCTTAAAAGTCTCCAAAGTCTAATAGCATATAATAATCTCAGCACATTATACACTTCAAATTCTAAGTCTCTTCTGAGACCCATGTAATCCCTAAGTTGTAACCCCTTGTAAAATCAAAATAAAAAAAAGCAGAGAAAGCACATTCTTCCCCCCACACCATGGCACAGGGTCAGCCCGTGAACAAAGCAGACATGGTGCCAGAGATGGAGGTTATGGATTGGCTTGACAATATGGACTTCCACTCACCAAAGCTGACCTGGTTACAGCTGCTGCTGAAAGCCAGATCTGCCAACAGCACAGACCAACATTGAGCCTCAAATATGGAACCATTCCACAAGGTGACCAGTTAACAAACTGATGGCAGGTTGACTATATTAGTCAAGGTCCTTCACTGAAAGGACAACACTTGGTACTTACTGGAGTAGATTCTCATTCTGACTATGGTTTTGTCTTTCCTGCACGTGATGCTTCTGCTGAAACCACCATCAGTGAACTTACAGAATGCCTTATCCACCATCATGCTATTCCACACAGAGTTCCATGTGGTATTCTGACCAAGGAACTCACTTCACAGCAGAAGTGTGACAGTGGGCTTACAGTCATGGAGTCCTTTAGTCTTACCATGGTCTCCACCAACCTGAGGCAAATGGCTTCATAGAAAGATGAAGTGACTGTCTGAAGACACAATTACAGTGCTAATTAGGTGATAGCAGCCTGCAGGGCTGAGTCATGAATAGTGGGACTTTCTTGGACCTGCCAGTGGATGAATAAAGATAGAGAGACATTATTATTATTATTTATAAAAGCTTAGATGCTTAACTTGGCCAACTTTCAACTGTTCTAACGTGACAAATACTGGCCTATGTCCCCCTACATGACCTGTTCTTTACCTCTCTCTCACAGACCTGGTACATGTCCTTCACCATGTCTTGCTGGTGAATCTTCTTGCCTCTGATTTTTCTCCCAGAGAACCTCTCTCAGCGCTGAAGTCCCGCCCTTACTCTCCTGTCTAGACATTGTCATCAGGCTAAGCAAAGGATGGCAGTGTTAGGAGGGGTGATTGATGTAGATCACCAAGGGGAAATTAGATTGTCTCTCCACAATGGGGGTAAGAAGGATCATGTCTGGAATGCAGGAGATCCTTTAGGGCTTCTTTAGTACTACCATGTCCTGTGATTAAAGTCAATGAGAATCTACAACAGCCTAATCCAGGCAGGATGACAAAGGGCACAGACCCTTCAGGAATGGCAGTAAGGTGACTCCTCCAAGAAAAAAGACAAGACCTGCTGAGGTACTTGCTGAAAGAGGGGAAATGCAGAATGGGTAGTCGAGGAAGGTAGTTATAAATATCAGTCAGGAAAGCAGGCGATCTGTCTCAGGACACTGAAGAAGACAGTCACATGAAGGAGAGGAACAGTAACTAACCACACGGCAGAAAATAGAGTCAAATAAATGGGATTATATATTATGACATAGACAGGGAACGAGCCAAAAGTATTTATTTGACTAAGGCCTTAGTAAATAAGATAATTCTCAGAGTCCTTATTTCTGTAAATAAAGAGGACTTGTTGCACATATATGGTTACCTGCTAAAGTCCTTTGACCAGTTGCAGAAATGAAGATTATAATTGATACAAGCATTTCTGTTGTATTTGGTTAAGAGTGTATTTGTAGAGATATTGCATTATCTTCTCTATTTCTTTATCATTACAATGTAGCATCAATTAAGAGAGTTATCAATGGTTATCATATTTAAATTTGAGATGCTAAAAGAATCATCCTCAAGGGACATTGCCACTTTTTTTTAAATGTATAATGCATTTGTGATTGTACGAGTGATAGTTATCTCATGTTTCAATACTATTATGACTTGGTTATTGATCTCATTTGGAAGTTAATCATGACACAAGGAGACATGAATGTGTGTCAAGTTGTATATCATGAAATTAATAAATGCTGTTTTTTCTTTAACCCAGCTTGTTCTCAAATAATTGACACAGAGAAATTATGGTTTATTCAATTAGCTTAAAGCAGCCAGGGATTTTCCCCTTCAACTCCGAATCCTTTGTTTTTCAGTTTTCACAGGTCCTTATGATCTTCTGGATGAAATAAAACTTCTGAGTGAGATTACAGCTCAGGTTCTTCACCTGATTGTTACTCAACAGCACTCTCTCCAGTCATGGTGACATAGACACACACACAGACACACACACACAGACATACACATAGACACACACACACAGACACATACACACACAGAGACACACACATGCACACACACACACACACACACACACACACAAAACATGTGATCCCAGCACTTGGCATGCTGAAATGAGGCAGGAGAATCGAGAATTAAAAGTCAGGACTGGAATGATGACTCAAAAGTTGAGAGTATTAACTGCTCTTCCATAGAATTTCAGAGTTGAATTCTCAGAAATAACACCATGGCTCACAACCATCTATAATGAAAGCTGGCACCATCTTCTGGCAGACAGGCACATATGCAGGCAGAAAACTATATAATAAATAAATAAATCTTAAAAAAAAAGTTCAAGGTCAACTTGAGCTACAAGACATAAGAACCCAAACAGCACAAATGAACGAACACACAGGCTTCATAGACTAGTAGTATCAGGGGCCACTCTGTAGGGGGAGTTGTGTCGATTTCTCTCTTCCCTTGCTGAATCTCTAAGACCAGTGTGTACATCTAGTACAGGGGACCCTAGAGTCCTGCACTAGGGTTTGGGGTTCCTACGTGCTGTAATGACTTCCAATACTGTTGTGGGATCTCTTTCTTTACAGAAATCTTATTTCTCTCAATGTATTTTTTTGTTCTTTAAAATTTTTTTATGTATACTGGTATTTTACCTTCATGTATGTCTGTGTACCATGTGCATGGAGTCCCCCAAGCAGTCAGAAGAGGGCGCCCTACCCCCTCTGAGACTGAGTTACAAGTGGGTGAGAGCTGGAAACTGAACCCAGGTCCTCAGGAACAGCAGTAAGCATTCTTCACCTCTAAACAGTCTCTCCAGCTCCATAATTTTACTCAGAAGTGACACCATCTTTATTTTTATGCCTTGGTTCTCTGTGATTCTTTTCTCTGCAGCCATAGGGCCTCACTCAGGCCTGAGCCACCTAACAACCCTGCAGGGAAGGTTGGAATAGGAGAAGCTCTGGGTTCCTCAGGGTCACAGAGTCCAAGAGAAGGAGCTTCCTAATCTGTCCCACAGTGCTCATTCTACCCAATCACCTGATGTCCTCCAGCACCAGTGCAGCATTGGTAACCTAACCCACACATGGAACATTCCAGATGCCCTGTGTAGGCTTATATTTTCCAAAACCTACTTTAAAAAGCTTACTTAAATATTTTAACCTCTCTTATAACTCACCACCCACCAGAAGTAGTAAGTAGAAAGGAAAGGTTAATAGGGCAAAAAAAGTATGTAGACCTGTTTAGAAATAGTTCCTGGGGGTTAAGTCCAATCTTCGTTGTCAGGATATCAGCAGTTGACTTCACACGAGTCAGCAGTGGCAATTCAATTCAGAGGATACTTTCAGAGGCTCTACCAATCGGTCTGAGTCTGCAGAAGCAGGAAGAAGCTGCTGGAAAACCAACAGAAGTTCTTTGGTTTGTTTCTCTCTACAAAGTCATGACAAATCATCAGCAAAGAAGGCAAGGCTAATCAATGCCACAACATCATCAGTGAAGACCAGCATCAGCAAAGACCAGCAAAGACCTGCAAAGACCTGCAAAGACCAGCAAAGAATGTCAAGGTGAAACAATGCCACACAGCATTGTCTGTGGTCTGTTGGGTTATATTTATACCCTTTCCAAACATCATGTATTCTCTTAAGAGGACATCTCTCAAGGTTTAGCAAAACATCACATGCCCCCTTTCCAGGCAGCTTCCAGAAAAGCGCCACTTGTCTGCTTCAGCAAAAACATCCTCCCATAAGACAGTTTTCAGGAAAACATCACACAACATCACTGAGTCTCCAAAGAAACCAGAAATTTCCACTTCAGGCCTGGTTCTCCTAGATTAGGTCCTTGGATCACCGGGCTACATTGCTAAACTGCTTCTTGCATGCCACCCATGTCTGTTTT
Source organism: Grammomys surdaster (assembly GCF_004785775.1). Classification (NCBI taxonomy): domain Eukaryota; kingdom Metazoa; phylum Chordata; class Mammalia; order Rodentia; family Muridae; genus Grammomys; species Grammomys surdaster. The sequence goes on along the minus strand of NW_021617232.1, from coordinate 25,607 downwards.
TAACATATAGTTTGTAATTCCATTTGTGTCCCAGATCTTTATTTAGTACGGGCCTTTGAAATAACAGAAAGCCGTTTTCTCCTGACTGGTTTTCAAACATTGGGAATGTGACTCAGTGACTAGAGTTCTTGTAAACCACAGGCCACAGGTTCGATTTCTCAACATCTCCAAAAACAGGGTGGTGGCACCCAGTCCGGGATGGTGAGGTGACTCAGGTAGAGGTGTTTGTCACTGAGTCTGACCACCTGAGTTCAGGCCCCCAGAACCCACATGGAAGGGGAGAACTGTCCCCACCAAGGTTGTCTTCTGACTCCCTCTCCCCCAACACACACACCACAGCTGGGGAGTGCCCTCATTTGCACACCATACACATATAGCAATAGTATAAATACATAGCATGTGAAATAGTTTAATATTCCTGTGATTATCCTTGCATGGTTTGTCCTTTAATATGCTTGGTGGCTTCTCATTACAATGTAGGTTTTGGACACAGGAAAATTCACCTATTGGAAAGTCTGAAGGAAAACTGGACACAACTTATACTTACGTGTTCTTAGTCATATGTGTCCTTATATATATGTGTGTGTGTGTCCTTATACACACGTGTTTACGTCTTTTTCAACATAAAACCTCCATTGTACCTTTTTTCATTTTTATTGCACTGATTTAATAATTATGTGTAGGGGTGTGCATGTCATGATGCAAGTATGAAGCTCAGAGGATAACTTACAGGAGTCAGGTCTCTCCATTCACCATGTGGCTTCAGTGGATCAAACTCAGGGAGCCAAGCTTGGTGGCCAGAACCTTTACACTCTGACCCATCTCGATGGTCTCTTGGAGACCATTGGGTTTGAACTTTTCCTTTCAAAAGTTCCTTCATTCCTGGACTTGGCACATGCAAGAACTGCCCACCATGACATTAGAAAAAGGGTTTCCTGATAGATAAGTACCAGCATTGCCTTAGGTGACTCTGGAGAACCAAGCTTTCTTGCCCAGGTCCCACCTGAGAGAGGCCAAAATTTTAAATTCAGACTCCATTTTAGAGAACTTGAACTCAGGCAAACTAACAGGCTGGTATCCACCATTAGTTTCCAAGTTACCTTCTAACAAAACCCAAGCCTAGTTCCAGTCTCTAGGCTAACCCCCAACAAGAACAGCATCTCCTGGTTATTACTCCAACAAGACCTGTGTCTCCAGGTTATTCCCACAACAAACCTACACCTCCAGGTTACAAGTCAATCCCCTGACTAATGGTCACTAATGCAGAGGGAAGCAGAAACTAACTTTATGATATGACTCCAGCATCAGCCAATAATGTTAAAGGCCACAGTAACTTCCCAATTAGATGCTTTCACATTCACCCTCTCTTGTTGCTTACTATAAAGTCTTGCCCTGATAGATATTCCAGGCTCCTCATCACTGAAAGCATCCTGCATGATACAGTGCCCTGGCCTGAGCTAACTCAAATAAAAAGTCCCTACTGTGATTACATTGGATCTGCTCCTTTCTGGCCTGGGGAGATCGCTAACATTTCCCTGGCACTACACCTGGAAGATCCCATATTTGCACTGGGAGCTTGGGTGTCACTGTCTGTGTTGTTTACTGCGGTCCTTTGAATAAGATGACCCTCATATTCTTGGTCATTTGAATACTTAGTTCCCATTTGGTGCTGTTTGGGGAAGCTTAGGAGGTGTGGCCTTGTTGGAGGAGGTATATCACTGGGAGGCATGGTTGGAAGTGTGAGCTCTCAGCTGTTCCTGCTGCCATGCCTGGTGTTTGCTGTCATGATGCTGATGAACTCTTAACTCTTTGGGACCCTAATCTCCAGATAAATATTCTGTAAGTGTCCTTGGACATGATATTTTATCACAGCAACAGAAAAGTATCCAATACAGTTCCATTTTCCATAACTGTGGCTTAATATCTGACAAGACACAGCTTATAGAGAAAGGGTTTATCCTGGCTTGTTGTAGTCCCTAACACGAAATCCATCAAAGTGGTGGCAGGCCATTCCTTCCTGCTCCAGCCTATGGGCCACCTCAGTAAAATGTCCTACGGGAGCTTTCCAAAATGGGGGCTCCTGTTAAAATGGCAGCTCCACTATATCTCCTCAGACTGAGGTTGTCACAGGAGTTGTCCACAGTAAAGACACTTTCTTTCCTGCTTCTGCCTGTAATCTTGGTGAAACAACACAGGAGTTGTCCACAGTGACAACACCTCTCCAGTCCCCTCCTGTCAGCAGCAGCCACACAGAAATGGTAGCTCAGCAAAAGCCAGCTGCATCTGAGAAGACTTCCCACGCTAAGCTAACCCATGGGCCCAATGCCAGGGAAAAGGGTGTGGAAAAAAGCTAGCAATCCCTGAGCAAAAACCCCCATGACAGAGACATGTCTCAGCCTGCCAAGGGTGTATGGGAGGAGTTGGACTTCTTTAATAAGCAATTGAACCTTTGACAGAGAGCCCATGCTCTTTCTCAATCTCTCTGTCTCTCTCTCTCTCTCTCTCTCTCTCTCTCTCTCTCTCTCTCTCTCTTAGTTTGAAAGAGCCTCTATGGAAAGAGCTACGGATAAGTGATGGGGATTTCCTCTTTGGCCTTGCAGGAACAATAGAAGCACTTGTCAGGACACAGATGAAACAGAAATCTAGGAAAGAGAGCTAAGGAACCCTCTTGGATTTGGAGGAGCTCAAAAGAAGTGTAGACTAGCTCAGAAGAATTTCCCAGATAGAAAGAGATTTCTAAAGAGATGGCAGTTTAGTTGTAGAATTAAGTTTCTAAGAAGATTGTCTTGTATACAGTTAAGAAAGCTTCCTCGCTGAACTGGCAGGTTTTTACCTCAGTTTATGCCTCCAGTATCTTTAGTGCTATAAATATTACATAATTTAAATGATTACAGGCCTTTGAGCAGGACTTTGGTCTCCTGCAATACAGAGCCATTCACAATGCAGAGCAACAACAGGCTTATGAAGAGGACTTTAAGACAGACCATGCTGAATACTGCATCCTGCATGTCAAAGTCAGGGCTGCAAGCCACAGGTTCACTGAGCTGGGAATAGAAATTAAGAGACTTCAGGGAGTTGACGCCAGATCACAAGTTGCTAAAAGATAAGACCGTCCAACAGTATAAAGGGTTCAGTGGTCAGTCCCCAAGTTACAGGAGAAGCATCCCTGTTCTTGAAGTGGAAACTTCTGGTTCCTTCAGAAAGTCAGTTATGTGAAATGATGTTTTGCTGAAATAGATACATGAAAGGACACATGATGTTTAGAAGGAATATAAATAAAACCCAGCAGACAGTAGATGAGGCTGCATGGTATTGGTAAGCCTCACCATTGTTTATTGGTCATCATTTCTCATGTCTCTGTTGGTAAGAAATATACCAAAAAGCTTCTGGTGATGTCTGGCAGCTTCGTATTGTTTCTGCAGGGGGCTGATTGGCAGAGTGAAGTCGAGGTCTCTGGATAAGTCAGCTGATATAGACTCATGTGGACTTTTGCTAAGACAGACTCATGTGGTGTTTTCCTGAGGCAAGACTTGTGGAAGGCAAGGCTCGAGTAGGGACGTATGATGTTTGGAGGGAGTATAATAGGACACAGTGGACAGTGGGGGCAGGCTGGCACAGCTGACTTTGCAATGATATGTTGGTCTCAAGTCTTCATCTTCCCTGATCTTCACTTTGTTGAGAGAGTTTTGGCAGAGAACTTCTCCTGGTGTCCCTGCTGGTCCCGGTCATTCCTGCTGACTCATGCTGATTTGGTGGAGGCCTGGCTGTTTCTCCTGGGTTGTGCCACCACTGCTGATTCATGTTGGCTATCCTGACACTACAGACCTGGACTGCTGGTATCCTGTCAGTTGGAGATTGGAATCAGCTCAAAGCACTACTTCTGAACACCAAACACCTGATCCCCCCAGCTTATGGGTTGAGCTGCCGTTGCTGATTCTTGTGAACTGACCTGCTGATATCTTGACATAGCAAATTTAATTTCTTCCAAAGAACCATTTCTAAACAGGTCCAATTCCCCCGTATCCTAATAACTTTTCTTTTCCACTACTTCTGGTGGGTGGCAGACTACATGGGAGGTTAAGCATCTATGAACCTTTATTAAAAATAGGTTTTGAAAAATCTAAGCCAATAATCTCAACTATTGATGTGCTTGTGAGAGTTAAACAGAAAATCACATCCTATATCCGAGAGCCCTGGAAAAGACACTGGAAAGAAGGAGAAGCAGAAATCACCATAGTAGCATGGCTACAGGGAGTGCCCAGCGCAGCATAAGACTGCTTCATTAACAGCTAAAACATATGGAAGGGAGGAAATGTAGTGACTTATCTTGTGCAGCCTGCACATCGAAGGATCCCCACTGGGGTCTCTGATCTTTAGACCTGGAGACACAGAATCCTGGGAACAGGAATCAGGTTCTCAGGTATAGGGTGTGTTCTGTGTGTTCATCTCTTATCCCTGTGTCCTTGTGATCACAGACTCTCAGCATGTGCTTCACAGTGACGGAGAGGTGACACAGCCCAGGAGTGACCCCATCAAAGATAACAATGGACTGAGTCCACCTGGACACAGTCCTGTACACACTCAGCTCCCATAGCCTCATCCTGTCCCAACAGATAAACACAGCTTAGTCACACAGATTCTGGAATGTTCTCCACCAGCCATTTATTTCTTCAAAAAAGCAAAAACAAAAACAGAAACAAACTCTAAGTATTCTAAATCCATGAAATTAACAAACAATCAACCCTCATGTCAAGATGTTAACAATCAAGTTCACATTCAGATTCTTATTCTCAGTGTGGAAGTGAGGAGCTGCAGCTCAGGGCAGCATGGAGCTGACAGGATGCAGATGTCCCCCAGTGTTTATCTCGGCCAGGAAGGTTGGCTGTGGAAGGGAACACAGGCAGTGCAGGGACAGGGTCCTGGTGTGTAGGGCAGGCTGGGCTCCACTGTTCTTCACATTGAGCCTGTAGGATCACAGGGAATATCAGACGCTGTTTTCTAAAGAAAACTGAGGGCTCTGGACATCACAGGAGAGACCTGAACACACTGTCTGTCACTCAGTCCACTCCAGGCTGCTGTCTTCATGCTAGAGAATGAGAGTCATGAACCATCACTGTGAAGTCAACATTCCAACAACCCACCACTCACAGGGGATTCTGGGAGTCCCTAAAACTCAATCATATCTACATTGCCTCTCCTCAATCAGGCCCCAGAGTGTCACCTTTACAATCTGGGAGAAACATATCAGAGCTCTGGGAGCTGTTCCTGCCTAGGGTAAAAGGAAACAAATGTATATGTGTATGTGTACGTGTACGTGTACGTGTACGTGTATATGTATGTATTAATATCATGGTACAACTCAGGCCCGCAGAAGATTTCTCTAGAGGAGCTATTATGGTATCATGGATTTCCAGAGCTCCCAACATCTCTGGGTTCATTCTAATGGCCCCAGGACATTCCCGCCCTGCACACTAACCTGGAGCTGGAGCATAGTCTCCTCCTCTTCCACCTGTGAGAAGAAAAGCTGTGAGAGTTCAAAGAAGATTTTGACACTAGGAAGTTTCCAGAACTGACAGCAGACCCAGCTGCAGACAGTAGTAGCAATGAGGGGTGTGGCTGTGTTTCCCATTAATGAGCAGAGCACACTTCTAAAGGAGGCTGAGAGAAAACTCAGACCCTGACCTTTCCTACCTCTGTTTCTCCTTCTCATCATCACAAAAGCCACCACAGCTCCAATGATGGCCACAGCTCCAACGACAACCAGAACAGCAATGATTGCCATGTTGGAGTTAGTGGATGGAGGAGGCTCTGGGAAGGACAGGGTCAGGAAATGAAGGTAAGGGTCAGGACCCAAGCACTCAGTCCTGACCAGCTCAGGGTCTGCAGAAAGTTTCAACTTTCCCTGACTCCAGCTCTGTACCCACACCCTCCTTACCCCATCTCAGGATGAGGGGCTCAGGCAGCCCCTCATGTTGCACATGGCATGTGTAATTCTGCTCCTTCCCAAGAGGCACCACCACAGATGCCCACTTCTGGAAGGTTCCGTCCCCTGAAGGCCTGGTCTCCACAAGCTCCATTTCCTGGGTCAGGTCCTCCCCATTCAACTGCCAGGTCAGGGTGATGTCAGCAGGGTAGAAGTCCAGGGCCCAGCACCTCAGGGTGGCATCCCCATCAGATCTGGGTTGATGGGTCACATGTGCCTTTGGGGGATCTGTGTGGAAAATGTAAGAAATCATGCAATTAATGAGACGAACTGAAATCTACACAAAACACAGTTAAATCAACGATGACACTGAACTATGTGTCTGTTTGACATTTCAACTGTCATTGCACCAGTGACCAATAGGTAGGGCTGGTCCCCTGAGCACAGAAACACGTATTTTCCTGGGGGGCTCAGAAGCTAAGAGAAAATCCACAGGAGCCAGTGGGTCAACATGGCCGTCCTCATGTGATGTTCTATAGCATGAGATAGGTAGTCAAAGAATGGCAGATGGAATGCAAAATGCATAATGTGTGTGTGTGTGTCTTTGAATTCATATCAAAATTAGAAATCAGGGCCATATGCTACTGTAAGGGAGCCACCACTGAGAGTCAACTACTGTGGTCATCTTGCTGACCAGTATAACTGTCAGTCCAAGTGAACAGCCATCACAAAGTATGTAGCAGAAATGTGGTGAACCTCTGACACTCAGCCAGAGAAAATGACTCCCAGCCCCTGCCTCTGGGCCGACAAGGTACAGGTATGTTACACAGGATCCCTGGAGTGTTCTGTGGACCCCAGTGCAGCACTCACTGGGAACTCTGCAGTCTCACAGGGTGTGTGGATCTTCCCTCTCATTCCAGCCCTGGATTGCAGATGACTGTCTCTCAGAAAGTCTAATTCCTGATTCACTAGGGGGAGCACTGTAACTTGTGAGGGGAGAGGAAGAGAAGGAGGCTTCTGGATGTTTAATTCTGACAGGAAACAGTCTAAGCTCACAAGAATCTCTCCTTTAACAAGAACCCTGATTTAACTTGTCTAAATATCTAGGTTAGCAGTCTCCTCTCTGGCACCTGTGGAGACTGATACAAATGATAATACAAGGGCATAGAGAAACAGGATCACTCCAGAGCAGAGAAAAACTGACTAGAAGCAAAATAATGCCTTCCCCTCCCCCCCAAAAAAGGAAAGAAAACAAGAAATAAAAAGATAAGAGTCAAAAAGAAAAAAGAATCCCACTGTTTTTATTCCTCCAGGTTTCCCCATAAGGTTCCTCATGTGACTATTCACCACTGTAGGAATACATAGAATTGGGTTGTTGAAGGGATGCAAACCCCACAGACAGGGAGGGATCTGCGAGAATGTATTCTTTGGAAAGTTCTAGAAACTGGGCAACCAGCCTAGTGTAGGGAGTCCATATCTCCCATCAGGTAAAGGAGACTTCGAGTCCTGAGGTGTAAGGGCTGACACACTCAGCATGACAGTAGTCAGTGTCCACAGACAGTGGGTGTGGGTACAGAACCTTCCTGGGGGAGGCCATGGCAGACAGCAGGGAGCCCCTGCTGTTCCATCAGGAAATTGTCTCCTTCCCTCCTGAGACAGACTGGGAACTGTCCAGAGAGAAGGCTGAGCTCTGGGAGAGTCAGTGCAGTCACTGTGATGAGGATCAGGAGACCCAGGGACACTCTCTCCCCTCTGAGACAGGGGCATCACCCCAGCTGAGGGTTTCTTTTTCCCCAGGACTGAACCCTAGCCCGAGGGCAGAGGGAGGAGCTGCCCGCCGCCCCTGCACCTGTGCGCTGCAGTGTCTCCTTCCCGATCTCCAGGAATCTGCGGAGCGACTCCACGCACTCGCCCTCCAGGAAGGCCCTGGCTTCCCCTGCAGCACCAGCCTTCTCCCACTTGCGTTTGGTGATCTGCGCCGCCGTGTCCGCTGCTGTCCACGTTTTCAGGTCTTGGTTCAGGGCGATATAATCTCGGCCATCGTAGGCGAACTGATAATACCCCCGGAGGAGGCTCCCGTTGGACCCCAAGTCACAGCCGATCATCCCCTGGAGTGTGTGAGAGCCTACGGGATTCCACAGTCAGACCCGCCCTACCCAGGGATCGTCCCCACCCACGCGCGGACTCCTCAAACTGAATGGAAAACTGGTCTGAACATGACACTTGGGACCCGGGATGTCTCCGGGCCTAGTGTCGGGATGTGGAGTGGTCGTGACCTCCCACTCAGGATCACTCACCACCCTCGCTCTGGTTGTAGTAGCCTTGAATGTTCCTCATGCTCATTCGGAAAGCCTGCTCCAAGAACTTGGCTCTCTGTGTCTCCCGCTCCACATACTCTGGTCCCTCCTTCTCAATCCACCGTGCGCGCGGCTCTGCCCTCTCTGCGTTGCTGTCGAAGCACCCGAACTGCGTGTCGTCCACGTAGCCGACAGCGGTGAACCGGGGCTCCCCGAGGTCAGGCCGGGACATGGTGGTGAGAAAATACCTCAGCGAGTGTGAGCCTGGGGGAAGCGCGTGGTGAGACCCCGACCTCCTCTCGGTACCCCGGGTAGGTGCATGGGCTGGGAGGGAGCAGGGCGCGGGGCTTGGCACGTGGATGGAGAAGGGGCGGAGAGTCCGGTGGGCAACGCAGGGACGCGGCTGCCCCAGTGCCTTCCCGTCTCTCCCCACAGAGGCTATTTCTCTCCCGACCCCATACTCACCCGCACGGGTCTGGGTCAGGGCCAGGGTGGCCGCCAGCAGCAGGAGCAGTGTGCATAGAGCCATAGTTCTTATCTGGGATCTGGGGCGTCTGAGTCCCGTGGGCTGCATGGAATTTATAACTAGTGCCCACGGGAACGCTGGTTGGTTTCCCAGGATCGTGCCACCCTATTGAGGAGGGATGAGACCTGACAGCACGTCATCAGTGTCCAGGCAGAAGAACCTGACTCAGGTTAGGAGCAGAAGTGAAACTGGGGAGAAGGGAAATCCCCAGCCAGCTTCCACACCCCTGATCTCACAGCCTGGTGACTAAGACTTTCCCTGAACCCTGTGGTGTGGATAGAGCGCTGTTTGTCATGGTATCTCCGAGTTCTGATCTAGAAGCTGTCTGGACACCAGGAGAGACCCGCAGGTCAGACTCTCTGTGTCCTCTCCTCCACCCTTCCTCTTCCTTCTTCACTTCAGAAGTCAGACCCCGGAATCGAAGAAAACCCACTTCTGGGAATACAATGTTAACACAAGTGGTTGGGGATGCAGTGGAGAGATGCTTCTCCTTAAACAGAGGCTCTGGCCTACAAGGCTCACATGGACCCCACAGAGATCAGGCTCTGTTCACATGCAGTGTGCGGCACACACTGCCAAGCCTGAGTGCAGGACTCTCATATATAAAGAGGAGACTTTGCTTCTTCCCTCAGGATCTGCCTTCTCTACCTCAGGGTTGGACTCAGACTCCTGTTTCTTCACAGATGAAGCATATCCAGGTTTATGTATTTTACAAGGATCTTCATTCATTCCAGGTCCTGAGATTGTTCATGTGGATTGTCCTTGTCTCAGCACAGGAGACCCCCATGTCCACTGTGAAGGGACCCCCTTGGAGACCACAGAGAGCAGGACACTGATCCCTGTCTATATTTCACTTGCCCTGTGTCTGCACTTCCATGGTACAGTTGCTTTAGTGACTCAGTCACAGGAGAGAAACTGTCACCCTGACTGCAAGTCCATATTGCCTTCTGCCTCAGAGCTGCTGTTTGTCTTCCATACTCAATCCATTTGTACAGAGGACAGCTGTGCTTACATAGACCCTAGAAGGCTGCTGTTTGTTCTGAAAATGTGAGAGACCACCAGGCTGTTGGAGTCCTTGCAGACAGGCCCTGAAATGCAGTGGAGGGTTGACACACATGCCACTGCTGTCCCTTCAGACCAAACAGTGCTGAGCACTGGGACAGCTCTTCTGCACCCTCACTGTCCAGTGTGCCAGACTTACACAGTCCTGGTCCATCAGTCAGGATTCAGTGACTTTTCAGGATTCACGAGGCTTTTACCCTCTCACCCTGAGCAGGGACCTGTGCATGTGCTCCCTGTGGTTACTGCAGTGAGGACTTTCTGAGGTGTCCCTGGTAGGCAGGGGAGAGTGGTCTGAGAAAAGGAAAGAGAAGTTCCTTCCTGTGGAATGCGATCCTTATCTCCCATTCTCAGCTCTCCAACACTATCCTTTTTAGTTTATATTTTAATATTTATTTTCTATGTTTGACTAGAGCCCTTGATAATCAGAAGAGGTTCCAGATCCCCTGGGACTGGAGTTATGGGTGTTTGTGAGACAGCATGTGGTTGCTAAGAACCAAACCCAGTCCTCTGCAAGAGCAGCAACTGCTCTGAACCATTGAGCCAACTCTACAGTTTTTTTCAAATTAGTCCTTAAACAATTACCTTACTGTGTGAAAGAGAGTCAGTATTTTGTTTGAGAAATCAATTCAGAATCACACAACAGTGTGAGGAGTGGGTCTTCATATACTTTACATTTCTCCATGTCCTCCTCTTGTCCACTTTGTTAGAAGATCGCTGGATTTTCCTGTCTCCTTCCTGATTTAACCATCATTTTGGTTAAGATTATGGAGCTAAAAATCCTACTTAACAGCCACACACAAGGTCACATACTTTAACTTTTTTCAAAGTCTATTTTTAATGATTGTTCTTAAATGCTTTAACCTCCGTTGTAGCTCACCACCCACCAGAGGTAGAAAAAGAGAAAAGTTACAGACTGAGGTGGAAGTAGACCTGTTTAGAAAGGATTTCTGGAACAACTCCTCCTGTCTTGTGTTATCTGGAAATTGACAGTTGAGTTCACAGGTCCACAGAGGCAGCCTGAGACACTCAAAACACTTCACAGATACACCAGCAGTCACAGAGACACCTGCTCAGCTGGGAACAACATTCAAGGCTGACCCTGTGGGGCTTGTTAGAGTTTTTGCATGGATCAGAGAACCAAAGGATACTGCAAAGATTACACCACACAACAGACTTCATGTGAGAAATTTACTGGGGGTGGGTATCAAAGATGGTGGAATAAAAGCCATCTGTGAAGACTTGGGGTGGATAATACTGCACAACTTGTGGTCACAGTGGAAATGTGTCTCATTTGGTTGTGTTTTCCAAGTTAAGTTTAGCTTTTCTAAGTTAAGCAACAATTGGAGGACACCTTTTCAAGACCAGGCAGCCTAGGGTGTGCAAGCAGAATATCATCCATATAATGAACTACAGGTCATTCTTGGGGACCCCTTGCATTGCTCCAGACTCATATAGCTGAGAAATGGTCGGAGCATTTGTCATGTCCTAGGGCAGGACTATCCACGCATATCTTTTGGCTTGTTTATTCATATCAGACTCTCATACTGTAAGGACAAAATGGTGTGAATCATGGGTAGCAAGGGGATCTGGAAAAGACAGTCCTTAGTTATCTAGGATCACCACATGGCTCTTGGTGGGATAGCACTAGGATAAGGCAGTCCCACTTGAGAGATCCCCACTTTTCCCACATGCTTATTAATGACTCTCAGATCCTGTAGAAGCCTATATTTCCCTGACTTCCTTTTAATGACAAAAATGGGAGTATTATGTCTGCTGGTCTAGGGTTCCATGTGACCCAAAGCTGATTGTTCCAAGACCAGATCCTTGGGAGCAGAAAGTTTAGGTTCCAAAATTGGCCACTGGTCCACCAAGATACTGACTTCAGACAGCCAGGCCTGTGGTATAGGGTCAGGCACCTTGATGGCAAATGCGCTGGGAGGGCAGTAACTCTTAGAATTGGGGGTGATCCCTGACTTTGTGACCTGTGCAGCCCAGTTGGTCATATTGTATAACATCATCAAAAAAAGTCATAATCATCCATAGGAAGGACGGTGCCCATTTCCTCCTGAATATCTCTTCCCCAATGGTTGTGAGGAACATCAGCCAAAAAAGGTGTAAAAGATCCCCGATTGCTGTTCAAGTCCTGCCAACAGTCAGGTTGGGTAGCCATTTTGGTGGCCTGGTAGCCTCCAACTCCCGTAACGGTGGGACCATGCCAAAATCTCCAATGGAGGAATCTCAATGATTCATTTTATGTTATTATAGTGACTTCTGCCCCTGTGCTAACAAACCCATTAACGGGTATACCATGTAAATGCACAGTCATCATCAGGGAGTGAGGAAACACAGGCAAGGTCGAGAAGACTCCTGGGTGATCAGGGCTCTTTCTTTGGGGCAGGGTTGACAGGTGCCTCTTTTGGAGTTTAAATTGTCTTCCTGCTTTTGAGAATGGTAATCCCTAGCCCAGTGGAAAATGTTGTTACAATGAGGATACCTAGTGGAGCAGGTATCTGTCTGAGATGGCCAGTCTTTCCACAGCCCCAGCAGGTATGATCATGGATCCTCCAAGGTGAGTGTGGGGGGCACATTCCCTTCACAAGCTCTGTAGCAAGGGTGTCTATGGAGGCAGTCAGAGTGGCAGTGGGACCTGCTCCAGGGTCCGAATCATGAGTGTCAACAACCCATTTGAGGATATCATTATACATCACACCACAGCACTATGTGTGAGTGGTGGGGTGAGTGTTAAGGCTCTGCCATGCCAGATGCTTGATGAGCATGTCTCTAATTGGGTCAGCATCAACCTGCCTTTCCACTGCCTCAGTCACATGGGACAGGAGGTCCCTGAAGGACTTCCCTGACTGCTGGACAAGGCTGTGAAAGTAAGCAGAGGGGTCTCCTGGGGAGCAGGCCTTCAAGGCCTTAAAGGCAAGATCAGCCGCTTGGTTAAAGTAAGCATGCAGTCAAATAGTGGCCTGAGTGACAAGGTTAATGTACGCCCTGTGGCCAGAAAGCATGTCAAGAGTAATGTTAAGATTGTATTTCGGGGCTGGAGAGATGGCTCAGCGGTTAAGGGCACTGACTGCTCTTCCAGAGGTCCTGAGTTCAATTCCCAGCAACCACATGGTGGCTCACAACCATCCGTAATGAGATCTGATGCCCTCTTCTGGTGTGTCTGAAGACAGCTACAGTGTACTCATAAATAAAATAAATAAATAAATCTTTAAAAAAAAAAAAGATTGTATTTCGGATTAACTCTAGCCTGATTCTCAGCTAAGTCATTATATGCAGACTTCCAATTTAGAAACACCACGGGGTGGAACACCACCTTAAGGAAATTATACCAATCACAGTAGATCTGGAGGTGCTCGGCCCACTGCTTCAATACTTGTTCATAATAAGGGGAATCTGGGCCTGAATCTTTGGAAGCTTTTCTGATTAGTGCCAAGTCTGCTAGAGGACTGGGAATCCAGGGACTATTCTCAGCATCAGGGCCCATATTGAAAGGGAAATCTCATGGTATACCTGAGGAGGGATGATGCCTTGGGGGAGAGGCAGTCCAGCAGGAGGAGCAGACAACACAGAAGTGAGTGTCTGAAGGCAAACTCCTCCTTAGATCACACCAGGGGTGGGTCAGGGGTACCTCCCATGGTGCAAGGGCAGAGGGGCTTGTGAGCAAGGGACATGGGACAGCAGAGCTAGAAGATGGCTGGGGGCCTCATGTTCATGACTGAGATCATCCTGTTTGGTGGACAAAGTGGGACAGAATCTATAATGGAAAGGTACATTAGCCTTATCCTGGCAGTGCTTGTTATGGGCGACCACCACAGGGACTTGATGCATTCCCTTGTATCAAGTGTATCCCTGTGTAAACTCAGTGAATCTGTAGCTTCTTGTGTTTCCTGAGGCTCCTTAGCCTCCTACTGGCTCCAGCAGGGAATGTTTCAGTCTGGAGGAGAAAGTCCTATAGTCACCTTCCAATTCTGCAGATGCTCTGTTTATTAATACAACCTCTAGACAAATGCTGTCCTGTGAAGTGCAGCTCCCTGTCCCCTCCCACTGAGGTTGGGGTCACCTGAGATTTCCCCTGAGCAGAGCCCTCCCTCCCTCTTCCCATCTGCCTTTCTAGTTTTGACTCATAACCTGTCCCGGCCGAGCTGCTGCTCTGGTCCTTTGGTCAGGGTCTAGCAAGAGAGTGGGAATGGAGGGGCAAGAGACATGAAGAATGGAGACAAGACAGAGGGTCTGATCAAGTCTCTCTTTATTCAAAGGAAATCCTGGGTATTTATACACTTTACCACATGCCTTGCCCTTGTGAACAAGCAGGGAAACACAGCTGAAGGCACTATGTCACCTGCCTTGCAGCGTGGATACCACGTGCGCCTTATAGCTGGGGGCACTAAACAGCAAAACAAGATATGTGAGAAAAACAAGATGTTTATCAGAGTGTGCTCAGCTGTTGTAGGCTGTTGAAAAACAAGTCTCTTGTCAGGATATATGGCCTGAGATGGATGCAAAGATGATAGCCGCTTTCTGCTAGGAGTCAGCTCCCAACAATGACCTATTTATTTTTTATTCATCAATAAAACATTTGTTGTGCATGAACGTTTGTCTGCTGGGTCTGGGGAAGTCATCATCCTTCACAAGATGAAGATGGCTGCATCACGACAGAGATTATCACCATGTTGGTATTCACACATCTCAGCTAAGGCTCCTGGAAATCTTGACTGGAAATCATAAAGCTAGAAGAGAAAACTTCAAGGGCCAGAACCTGGAGCAGGAGACAAAGGAATGTCCATCTCTGACACTCTCACGATGTATTTTTGAAAAGATTTATTAATTTCATTGTCTCTGAGTGTTTTTTCTGTATGTATTTGTTCCATGCATGAGCCTGGTAACCTCAGGGCATTGGATGCCCTTGGATGGAAGTTGTAGATAGTTGTAAGCAAACATGTGTGCTGGAATCTGATTCCTCTGTAAGAGCATCAAGTGCTCTCAACCCGTGGGCCATCTCTTCAGAACATAGAACAGCTTTGAAAATAAATCTGAAGTAGACTCATCTCATCAACCCTTGAATCTTCTGTAAAGTCAGCATCAGGATCCTCAGAGCCAGGGAAGGAGAGGGGCCATGGACACAGCACAGATCCAAGAGGACCAGATCTGAGATGAGAGCCTGTGGATCCCTCCTCTGTGTGGATCCTGCAATCCAGGGTTAGTTGGGGAATGATGGGACAGATGGGGAGAACTCCACAAAGGAGCATGGAAGGAGGCAGGAGCTCAGGAGAATGAAATTCATCTCTTCAGCTTACAGTGTCCTGAGCAGGGCCCTAGTCGTGTCTTGAAGGGACAAGAATGGAGAAACACCTCCTATTGCTCTCACACTTGGGCAGCAATGAGGACATCAAGACAGGAAGAACTCACAGGAAAAGAATAGGCCTAGTCATCCATACAAACTAAAAATACAAGAAATGAACACAGAAGACAAAGTAAAGAGCCACAGTCAAGACAGCAGCCTGGGCTGCTCATAATCTTGTGGCCAGGACAAGGCTCTGGCCATCCTGTGTCCCTGTGATCATAGACTCTCAGCCTGTGCTTCACAGTGATGAAGAGAACAGAGCCCGGAGGAGACAGAGCTGAGTGTGACCTTGTCTTAGATAACAAGGATCTCATCTGGGTGCATCCTCATTTACACTCAGCTCCCACAGCCTCATCCTGTCCCACCAGATACACTCAGTATAGTGACACAGATTCTGGAAGGTTCTCCATCTGACATTTATTTCCTCCACAAACACTAAGTATCTTCAATCCCTTATTTAACTGTCAAACCACCCTCAGGTCAAGGATGTGAACAATCCAGTTCACATTCAGATTCTTATTCTCAATGTGGAAGTGAGGAGCTGCAGCTCAGGGCAGCATGGAGCTGACAGGATGCAGATGCCCCTAGACCAGGAAGGTTGGCTGTGGAAGGGAACACAGACAGTGAAGGGACAGGGTCCTGGTGTGCAGGGAAGGCTGGGCTCCACAGTTCTTCACATTGAGCCCACAGGCTCACAGGAAACATCAGACACTGTTGTGTAAAGGGAACTGAGGGTTCTCAACATTGCAGGAGAAAATTAAACACATCTTCTGTTACTCAGTCCACTCCAGGCTGTTGTTTTCATGCTAGAAAACATGACCCCAGGTTTCAGCCCTGACCAGCTCATGTTCTGTAGAAGGCTCCAGCTTTCCCTGACACTGCTCTGCACCACACCCTCCTTACCCCATCTCAGGGTGAGGGGCTGAGACAACCCTTCATGATACACATGGCATGTGTAATTTTGCTCCTTCCCAAGAGGCACCACCACAGATGCCCACTTCTGGAAGGTTCCATCCCCTGAAGGCCTGGTCTTCACAAGCTCCATGTCCTGGGTCAGCTCCTCCCCATTCAACTGCCAGGTCAGGGTGATGTCAGCAGGATAGAAGCCCAGGGCCCAGCACCTCAGGGTGATATCACCTTCTTGTCTGGGGTGATGGGTCACATGTGCCTTTGGGGGATCTGTGTGGAAGATTTAAGAATTCCCACAATTAACAAGACAAACTGAAATCTTCACAAGACTCAGTTGTATCAATGATGACACTGAACTACGTGTCTGTTTGAACACTTCAACTGTCATTGCACTAGTGACCAGTAGGTAGAGTTGCTCCCTGAGTACAGAACTGCACATTTTCCTGGGGACTCAGAAACTAAGAGGGAATCCACATGAGCCAGTGGGTCAATATGGTCTTCTTTATGTGATGTTTTATAGCATGAGACAGGTAGTCAAAGAATGGAAGATGAAATGGAAAATATCTAACTTATATATGTGCTTGGGTTCATATCAAAATTATAAATTAGAATCATATGCTCCTGGAAGGGTGCCACCACTGAGAGTGAACCACTGCGATCATCTTGCTGACCAGCATAACTGTCAGTCCAAGTGAGCAGTCATAACAAAGTGTGTAGCAGAAATGTGGTGAACCTCTGACACTCAGTCAGAGAAAATGACTCCCAGGCCCTGCCTCTGGGGTCACAAGGTACAGGTGTGTTACACAGATCCCTGGAGTGTGTTGTGGACCCCAGTGCAGCACTCACTGGAACACAGCGGGATCACAGGGTGTGTGGATCCTCCCTCTCACTCCAGACTTGGATTGCAGAAGACCCTGTCTCTCAATTCCTGATTCCATTTCCTGATTCACTAGGGGAAGTACGGTTACTTGTTGGACAGAGGAAGTGCTTCTGGATGTTTAGTTCTGACAGGAAACAGTTTAAATTCACAAGAATCTCTCCTTTAAAAAGAACCCTGATTTAACTTGTCTAATTACTCATGTTAGCAACCCGCCCTGGGACCTGTGGAGACTGATACAAATGATAATACAAGGGCATGGAGAAACAGGATCACTCCAGTGCAGACAAAAACTGTCTAAAGCAAAATAATGCCTTCAAAAAAAGGGGGAAAGAAATGAGAAAATAAATAAATAAAATAAAAGAGAGAGAAAAAAAAAGAAAAAGAAATTTCACAGTTTATATTCCTCCAGGGTACCCCATAAGGGCTCATGTGACCCTTCACCACTGTAGGAATAGGTAGAATTGGGTTGTTGAAGGGATGCAAACCCCACAGACAGGGAGGGATTTTCGAGAATGTATTCTTTGGAAAGTTCTAGAAAAAAGGGAACTAGCCTAATATAGAGAGTCCATGTCTCTTATCAGGTAAATGACACTTCTGGTCCTGAGATATAAGAACTGACACACTCAACATGACGGAAGTCAGTGTCCACAGACAGTGGGTGTGGGCAGAGAACCTGGGAGAGGCCATGGCTGACAACAGGGAGCCCCTGAAGTTCTGTCAGGAAATCCTCTCCTTCCCTCCTGAGACAGACTGGGAACTGTCCAGGGAGAAGGCTGACCCTGGGAGAGTCAGGGCAGTCACTGTGATGAGGATCAGGAGACCCAGGGACACTCTCTCCCCTCTGAGACAGGGGCATCCCCCCAGCTGAGGGTTTCTTCTTCCCCAGGACTGAGCCCCAGCAGGGCAGAGGGAGGAGCTGCGCGCGGCCCCTGCACCTGTGTGCAGCAGTGTCTCCTTCCTGAGCTCCAGGTATCTGCGGAGCCACTCCATGTACATGGCTTCCAGGTAGACCCTGATTCTCTCTGCATCACCAGCCTGCTCCCACTTGTGTCAGGTGATCTGTGCCACCATATCTGCCTTGGTCCACTTTTTCAGGGCTTCTGTGTGCAAAGGGCTGAGGGGGGAATTGTTGAGGTGGGCACCAGCCTCTGGGCTTCTTGGGAAGTGCTGAGGCCAGAGCTACCAACTCAATTTCTAGGGAAGTGCTGAAGCTGATGCCAGCTGATGGACTTCTTCATTCTCCCCTCTGCTAGTAACTCTGGAGACCAATCTTGGTCTCACTAACAGTCTAAATGGTTTTCATTAGCTGGCTTATGTTGAGACCGCATAACCATCGGTTGAATGGCTCCCAGCCTCTGTTTCATATACTGCAGAAATTTGTTAATTTTGCATGGCCCAAAAGTGAACAGCAGTAAAATTATAATCAGCCCCCTCCCCCGAAATTGCTGAGATAAGCGTGGTTAGCCAGGGGGAAGAACCAAACAGAGCATGATAACAGCTTTTGGAATTTTCCAGTTCTTTTTGATGTTTTTCTAAATTCTCTCTAACTTTAGCGAGTGACTCTCTAATAACCTCAGAATGATTGACATAGAAACAGCATTCTTCACATAGGGCGGCACATAATCCTCCCTGTTGTAGGAATACAAGTTCTAGCCCCTATCTATTCTGCAGAGCTACCTCTGCAAGAGAATCTACATTGCTTTCTAGGTGGAAAGTGGACTTCTCTAGGTGCTGGATGTCTAAGTCTATGTCCCCTTTTAAGCTATTTTGTTCTTTTCTTGTAATGTCAGTGCAGCTATTCCAGTACTGGCCCCCCGCAAGTCCTGCTCCCAGAATCACTGCTAAGGTCAGAGAGATAGGTCCTCTTTTCTGCCTCATGAGGTCTCCCCCGACATGCCCCACTAAGCTCTTTAGCACCACTTCTTATGAATAATATGTTATACAGGACCAGCTAAACTAGAATGCAAAATTCTTTTGTGGTAGGGGAATTAAGGACTTCTCCATGCACACATGGAGTTAGCCCTGTCGAACAAGCCCACCATGCTTGTTGGGTGGAAGGGGAATAACCCATTTGGAATGAGCAGCAGGTAGGGTATACTTCCATTACAGAGATGCTGGTGTGGTGGGGGAACTTTTCCCAGGCATGAGCCTTGCCCCAATATGGTCTGCAGAGTCAAGGCCAGTCCTTCCTGGGACCATCTACAAGCAATGTCTTTTTCAGACTCATCATACTGGGATATTAATCCAATGCCTTCATAAAAAGGGGGTCTGGCATTATAACATAGCCAACAAGAAGTGGTTAGTTCTGGCTGAGAGACATTTAGGATTTGGAAGGTTTTTAGCATCATTGACCAGTGTGGATCTGTTGGCTCTGTGTGGTTTAGAAAAAGCTCTGAGACTGGAGATCCTTGAGGGGGTCAGAGTGAGGAAGCAGTGCCTACTGGTCAGAGGGGTGATGTGGGTGCTGGCTTTTTCAGGGCAGGACTCTTTTGTAAGTCTTAGGGTTTGTCAAAATTTGATTTGGGCCTACAGCTACAGGCAAGGGGTTTGTAACTGGTTTTATCAGAAGTCTGACTGTCAAAAGGAGCCCAGGACTGACTTCCCCAACAAAGTGAAGCCAGAGTCCACAGCATCTTCCAGCTTCCCATTTTCCTTATTTTCCTTTGTCTGTAAATCTTAACAAAACTTCGGAGTCTATCCCTTGCCTATGACTGTGATTAGATCCTCTCTGGACATTTTCCATGTCTTAATCCCAGTAACTAATGTTTCATACCCCCAGGAGGCACAGTAAAACTGTTCTGAGTTCCTGCAGGTAGCAGTCTTTCTCTCTCCAGGACATGTATAAAATGTCCTCCACCAACAAGGAGTATATGAATGTTTTTTTGAGTATCAGGCCAGGAATTATCCGCTAGCAAGCACACATGGAATATCAAGTCTGGGAATTAGAGAGTCCTGAGTGGTTTTGTGTGTGTGTGTGTGTGTGTGTGTGTGTGTGTGTGTGTGTGTGTGTGTATGTGTGTGTGTGCCAGTTGATCCTGGTAACCAGTTTCAGGATTGTCAATTGTCCAAGTCAGGTCAAAGGGCTGGTGTGGGCTTCTGGTCTCTGAATGAAGACGCAGACTGGATCAGCAGTGGGCACAGTCAGTAGTAACAGCAAGCCTAGGAAGCAAGCTGAGTGTTTGGCCATCCATCAGAGAGCGTGCCAATTTTGGTGGCATCTAGGCTGAAAGCTGCATTTCTTTATCTGTTCTCAGGCTGATACCATCATTTTCAGATGGTGGTTCATACTTGGGGAGTTGGTATTGGAATGAGGATTTGTGGGTTTTTTGCTGGCTGCATCTTTTGGGAGAGTCAGGTGAGCAGGACTGAGGAGGAAGTGCTGAGGCCAGTCCCAGATGCTAGGCTTCTTCAAAGCCACTTCCAGGAATACAGTGACAACAAAAGCAGTTGGGGATGCAGTGGAGAGATGCTTTTCCTTAAAGCAGAGGTGCTGGCTTGCAAGCCCCACAGGAACCCCACAGAGATCAGGCTCTGTTCATCTGGAGAGAGTGGCTCACACTGCCAGGCCTGAGTGACTTTCATCTGTAAAGAGGAGGCTTTGCCTCTTTCCTTAGGATTCTGTCGCCTTAGCTTTGGGCTTAGACTTATGTTTCCTCACAGATGAAGTATCTTTCACTCCAGGTGGGTGTGTTTTACAAAGATCTCCATTCCTTGTCCTGAGTGTGTCCATGTGGACCTCGGTCATTGTCTCAGCATTACAGACCCTCTTGTCCACTGGGAACCTGTGGAGACCACAGACAGCAGGCATTGATCCTTGTCTACACTACATGTGCTCTGTGTCCCCACTTCCATGGTACAGTTGCTTTAGTGACTCAGTCATAGTAGGAGAGAAACTGTAATTAACTCTAACACAGAATAATGATGATAGTGTGTTAGAAGTTATGTAATCTGTGACCCTCTCACTCCCTCTCTGACCTTCACTCATGCTATGAGCTGAAGAGGTGAGGGACATGAATGTCACAGGTGTGTGGGACAGTAGATCTGATAACTGAGTTGACCCCAGAGTTCCTCAGGCCTGTGCAGTGTGGACACTGGAAGAAAGATGATTCTCATGCCAGAGAGTACACACTGGTGATGTGAGGTTTCATCCCTGATCAGTAGTGTGAGGAAATAATAAATTTATACAGGTTTTGATTGTGTGGAGTTTCACATGATCTCTTCTCTGTTTCCCTGAGAACTTGATGCTCTTAACGAGGTAGCTGGCCTTAGGGAGCTCCATAGAAAGGCTCTGTCTCTGTTACTTTTCCTCTTATTTTATTCTTTTTTGAGACAAGGTCTGTCTGCACAACTCCTGCTGTCTTGGAACTCACCATGTAGAGCAGGCTGGCATTGCACTCACAGGTTTTCACCTGTCATTACATCCTGAATGCTGAGATTAAAGGCCTGTGTCATCAAGCCTGGTTTTAATTATTTTCCTATGACTATGATAAGACACTGTGACCCCAGCAACTTATAAATTTGTGTTTAATCTGTTCTCTAGTCTCAGAGGGTTTGAGTCCAAGATGAGAGAAAAAAGGTGTGGTAGAGGAACAGTGTGAGATCATATCTCTATCTGCATGCCAAGGGAGAGACACTGGGAACAGTAGGAGTCTCCTCTTCTCCACCCTCCCAGCTAAGATTTATTGGCCTATTCTCATGAGGTCACAGCTCAGTGGGGGCAGCCAGCCTGCACTCACACTGGTTCTTGCTTTCATCTGAGAACAGTGTCCTGAGGAACAGATCTCAGTCATGTGTTGGATTTTTCCCTCTGCAATCCAGAGTTGTAGGCATAGGACACAGTGTTCAAGGCATCCATGTAGTGGTCCCTGCACATGGTGATGCATTTCTCTTCTGAGTTATCCAAGGAGCCCCAGGTTTCCAGATGTATTTCCTGAAACATCTGTCAGTCATCTTCTTCAGCAGCTCCTGAGCATTGGCTATGGTGATCTGCACTTTCACCTGCTCTATAATGCTCCCTGGGTCAGCTTTTTACCTCCTGTGCCATTAAAGTCCAGCCAAGCCACTGCCCATGGCTTCCTAGTCAACAGTTAACAATTTGCTAAGACACAGTGTCTTATCATAGTCATAGAAAAGCCCACCACAGGTACCAGAAGCCTTGAAGTTTTGTAAACCTCAATGCCCAGCCCCAGTGACACTTCTCCAACCATGCCACACATCCCAATCCTTTCCCAAGAGTTCCATCAGTGGGATATGAAGTATTTTTTCCTATGAGCCTGTGTGGCTGTTCTTATTCAAACCAGCACAGTGTTAACTATGAATTGTAAGATTCCAGCAGGGTTCTGAAGATGTGTCCAGTGCAGTCTGACAGAAATATCCTCAAACAGGACTCTGCTGAGTTAGCGTCTTACCCCTTTGCCTCTGTCTCCTCGTGTTTAGCCCCTCTCTGTCTCTATCCCTCAGGTCTCACCCCATCAGTGCCCAGCACCCCTCCCTCCTGACCTCTGCACTGATACTGTCTCTTCTTGTACCTCTAGTTTCTCTGACAGTTCTCAGCCAGCGTGCTGTGAATCAGCTGTGTGGTTTCCTTACATTCCAATAGTGGCTGGAGAGATGGCTCAGCACCTAAGAGCACTTGTTGCTGTTGCAGAGGATCCAGGGTGAGTTCCCTCAGCACATGGGGGCTGTCAACCATCTGTAACTTCAGTTCCAAGGGATCCAATGCTATTGCACCTACATACTCCCAAAAATGAGTACATCTCATGAAAATAAAATTTAAAAAATACGATTTAAAAAATACTGCCTCTGTTTCTTCTACACATCTAGAGTGTGAGGCCAGGGACTGAGGCTTCAGCGTTGTTTAGAGAACAATAAACCAAGAGCCAATGAATCTAACCATGGAGCAGGACAGGAACAGTTGTTTGAAATAGTCTTTACTGAAATAAAATTTATAAAAAAGCACAATATCAAAAATACAGAATATATTTCATTTCATGAACCTACTGTGCACAGTGGATCACAGCCTCATCCTAGGAAGAAAACACTGTGTGTGCTCATCTTTGCACTTGATTCCCGCTGAATGAGACACATCCCACCCAGACATTTGAATGCTAGTTTGTAACAGACCATAATATCTCAACATCCAGTGTGTTCCTGCAGAGAAAGATGTCCCCTTTCCCATTTTCCTAGCCAGTACAAACCTTCCAGGGTCTCACCTGTTGAAGATGAAAGAGAAGTATCACATTCTTGACCAACAGCGCCCCCTGGTGGAAGAAGAAAAGAAGACTGAACCTGAGTCCACAGAGGCTGAGGGTAAAGGGGATCCAGGCTGACTGAGCTGCCCCAGGGCCTCCTTCCTGTCTGCAGTTCTCCAGAGGTCTCAGGTTTCATACTACCCTGCTTTCATCAAACTTGCATTCATATGAACTTTCCATGCTTTTCCATCCATTAAAAGAAAACTCCCTGTAAGAGGGGAGGCAGGATGCAGAATCATGAGTGCTAAAAGGAGCTGAAAAGCCCCCAACAGAGCAGTTCCAGAACTCTTGACAGAGACTGTGATGTTGATTCTTTGATGTCAACTACATGTGGAATTAAACTAAAACCGCAAAATGGAGGATAACATCTGCGTGGTGTTTTTGCTTAATTTGAAGTGGGAAGATCAATTTCTGATCCTTTTCTTTGAGGTAGGAAGACACACCTGTAATCCAGAATATTTGAGCTGGAGCCCCTCCTCCTTTCTACTCTTGGCCACACCTTCTGCTGAAAACCTACATGAAGACATGGAAGAAGGAAAGGCTTGCTCTTTGTCAGCATCCTCTTGCTGTATCTGTGTGACATTCTTGTTTGCCCATTCTTTTTCTGAATGACATGTACACATTCATGACTCAGCCAACTCAGAGCTGTTTCCATGTAGAGGAATCTATGAAACATGAGAATCCATGTTCTGTTTTGCATTCCTTTGTTTTGTTGTTCTTGTTTTCTTTTTTTCCAGCCAAGATTTTCATGTCTCCTCTCATCAAATATAATCTTTATTAATTTGAAGGAATTTATAGCTTTCCTTCTCTTGTTGAAACAAAAGCAAAATATTTCCCTGAACTCAACACATTCCATTCCATCCATTCTGAGGTTCCCACATATGTATATCCTGATCTAATCCAGCAATTTTTTCTCAACTCCAGTGTTTATCAGCAGCTGTGTTACCTGTCTCTAGACCTATAACTATGTGTGTAGTCCATGAGGAGGAGCCCTGCACTTCTGTGCACACATGTAAAGAGCTTGACAAGTTTGCTAATTCATTCAGTAGAAGTCTGGGTAATATGTGTCAGAATGGATTTTGAGGGTATGGGATAATGTTGGAAGGAACATAAAACTGGGTCAGGCTGAGTTTTTGGATATGGGAACTCTTTGTGGAGATTGTAGTTTAGTGTGGAAGCTTTCACATTTTAAAAAGCTGTCAGGACTGTGTTTGAATCTTAGGCTGAAGTGTTTATCAAAATATGGTCTACTGAAAAGGAGTTGAAGATGCCTAATGTTTCCTGGCTTTGTGTTGATGGAGGGATTTTATGGCTCAGGGGCAATGGAATGATAGAATGGTTATAATGTGGAAAACCTAATTCTATGCATTGGACTGCACAGAAGACATGCCCTTCACTGATTTTATAAGACACAAGATAGTGAGAGGGACACCAGCATGTTTGAAGAACTTTGGCATTTTTCTTTTCATTGTGCCAGACCTTAGAGCTGGAGATGCTGCTGCTGAATTGGATGAATTACATGCAGTGGGTTTAATTGTTAACAGAGGTCAGGTACAGCACCCAACTGCTAAAGGCAGGGTGATTGTAACTATCATATGGGAAGCACAAAGTAATGTCCATGATGAAACTACCTTACCTGGTAATGGTCATCACAGGCAGAGTGAATTTTATGGTGTCTTGACTCATATGGAAGTTTTAGTTGTGGCTAATCAATCATAGTGTTTCTATGCATGAAATATGAAAGAAAATATCTTATTCAGGGTTTATTGCTGTGAAGAAACCTAATAAACATAGCAAACCTTATAAAAGACATTTAATTGGAGCTTGCTTACAGTTTCAGATGTCCGTGCATTCTCTTTATGGAAGAAAGCATGGCAGCACACAGGCAGCCATGGTGCTGGGGAAGGAGCTGAGAGTTCTACATATGGATCCCCAGGCAGAAGAGAGAGAGAGAGAGAGAGAGAGAGAGAGAGAGAGAGAGAGAGAGAGAGAGAGAGAGAGAAAGAGAGAGAGAGGAGAGAGAGAGAGAGAGAGAGAGAGAGAGAGAGAGAGAGAGAGAGAGAGAGAGAGACTGGCTTGGCATTTTGAAAACCAAACCCTACCCTCTGACTCATGTCCTCAAACAAGGCCACATTACTGTAACAAGGCCACACCACCTACACTCTTGTCAAGTGGTGCTATTTGATGATCAAAGATTTCAGTATATGAGCCTGTAGGGGCATTTGTATTCAGACCACAACATTCCACTTCCAGGTCCTCTTAGTCTTATAGCAATATTTTAAGGCAAAAATGCATTCAGCCAACTTTAAAAGTCCCCATAGTCTAATAGTCTATAACAATCTCAACATGTTATAACCTTCAAAGTTCTAAGTCTCTTTTGAGACCAGGCAATCCCTAAGCTGTAAC